>NC_067489.1:26695933-26880933 GCF_947179515.1 Apodemus sylvaticus
TTCTGGATCTTCAATCCTGTTCTATTGATCCTCCTGCCTGTCACTGTACCAATACCATGCAGTTTTTAACACTATTGCTCTGTAGTATTGCTTGAGGTCAGGGATACTGATTCCCCCAGATTTTCTTTTGTTGCTGAGAATAGTTTTAGTTATCGTAGGTTTTTTGTTGTTCCAGATGAATTTGATAATTGCTCTTTCTAACTCTGTGAAGAATTGAGTTGGGATTTTGATGGGTATTGCATTGAATCTGTATAGTGCTTTAGGCAAAATGGCCATTTTAACTATATTGATTCTACCGATCCATGAGCATGGGAGGTTTTCCCATTTTTTGAGGTCTTCTTCCATTTCCTTCTTCAGAGTCTTGAAGTTCTTGTCATACAGATCTTTCACATGTTTGGTAAGAGTCACCCCAAGATACTTTATACTGTTTGTGGCTATTGTGAAGGGGGTCATTTTCCTAATTTCTTTCTCAGCCTGCTTATCCTTTGAGTATAGGAAGGCCACTGATTTGCTTGTGTTGATTTTATAACCTGCCACTTTGCTGAAGTTGTTTATCAGCTGTAGGAGTTCTCTAGTGGAGTTTATTGGGTCACTTAGGTAGACTATCATGTCATCTGCAAATAATGATAGTTTGACTTCTTCCTTTCCAATTTGTATCCCTTTGACCTCCTTATGTTGTCGAATTGCCCGAGCTAGTACCTCAAGTACAATATTGAAAAGATAAGGAGAGAGGGGGCAGCCCTGTCTATTCCTTGATTTTAGTGGGATTACTTCAAGTTTCTCTCCATTTAGTTTGATGCTGGCTACCGGTTTGCTGTATATTGCTTTTACTATGTTTAGGTATGGGCCTTGAATTCCTGTTCTCTCCAAGACTTTAAGCATGAAAGGATGCTGAATTTTGTCAAATGCTTTTTCAGCATCCAATGCAATGACCATGTGGTTTTTTTCTTTGAGTTTGTTTATGTAGTGGATTGCATTGATGGATTTCCGTATATTGATCCAACCCTGCATTCCCAGGTTAAAGCCTACTTGATCATGGTGGATGATCGTTTTGATGTGTTCTTGGATTCCGTTGGCAAGAATTTTATTGACTATTTTTGCATCGATGTTCATAAGGGAAATTGGTCTGAAGTTCTCTTTCTTTGTTGGATCTTTGTGTGGTTTTGGTATCAGCGTAATTGTGGCTTCGTAGAAGGAATTGGGTAGTGTTCCTTCTGTTTCTATTTTGTGGAATAATTGGAAGAGTATTGGGGTTAACTCTTCTTTGAAGGTCTGATAGAATTCTGCACTGAAAACATCTGGTCCTGTGCTTTGTTTGGTTGGAAGACTTTCTATGACTCCTTCTATTTCTTTAGGCATTATGGGAGTGTTTAGATGATCTATTTGCTCCTGATTTAATTTTGGTATCTGGTTTCTGTCAAGGAAATTGTCCATTTCCTCCAGATTCACCAGTTGTGTTGAGTACAGGCTCTTTAGTAGGATCTGATGATTTTTTGGATTTCCTCAGTTTCCGTTGTTATATCTCCCTTTTCATTTCTAAGTTTGTTAATTTGTATACTTTCTCTGTGCCCTTTGGTCAGTCTGGGTAAGGGTTTATCTATCTTGTTGATTTTCTCAAAGAACCAGCTCCTGGACTCGTTGATTCTTTGTATGGTTCTCTTTGTTTCCAGTTGATTGATTTCAGCCCTGAGTTTGATGATTTCCTGCTTTCTACTACTCCTGGGTGAAATAGCTTCTTTTTGTTCCAGGGCTTTCAGGTGTGTCATTAAGCAGTTAGTGTATGTTCTCTCCATTTTCTTTTTGGAGGCACTCAGGGCTATGAGTTTTCCTCTTAGCACTGCTTTCATTGTGTCCCATAGATTTGGGTATGTTGTGTCTTCATTTTCATTGTGTTCTAAAAAGTCTTTAATTTCTTTCTTTATTTCTTCCTTGACCAAGGTATCATTGAGTAGAATATTGTTCAATTTCCAGGTGTATGTGGGTTTTCTGTTGTTTTTGTTGCTATTGAAGACCACTTTTACTCCATAGTGATCTGATAGGAGGCATGGGATTAGTTCGATCTTCTTATATTTGTTGAGGTCTGTCTTGTGACCAGTTATATGGTCGATTTTGGAGAAGGTACCATGAGGTGCTGAGAAGAAGGTATATTCTTTTGCTTTAGGATAGAATGTTCTATATGTATATCTGTTAAATCTAATTGATCCAAAGCTTCAATTAGTTGCATTGTGTCCCTGTTTAGTTTCTGTTTTCCTGATCGGTCCATTGAGGAAAGTGCAGTGTTGAAGTCACCCACAATTATTCAAGGGTATACCTATTTTCATATCCATTCTATTATTCTATCTTCTAATTGGGGAACTGAGACTATTGATTTTGAGAGATATAAATGGATACTGTCTGATTCTCCCAACTTCTTGTTGTTGTTGTTGTGGTGGTGGTGGTGATGGTGGTAATGTGTGTGTGTGTGTCTGTGTGTGTGTTAATGTTATCAACCACTTTCTGTTCTGGGATTATTTATTCCTTGTGTTTTCATGGGGTTGTTAACCTCTTTGATGTCTTCTAATACCTTTTGTAGGGGTGGGTTTATAGATAGATGCTGCTTAAATATGTTTTCTTTTGTCAGGTATAATAGTCTGAGCTGGTATCTGTTGTCTTTTAGAGTTTTTAGAAAAATCTGTCCAGGCCATTCTAGCTTTTAGAGTTTCCATTGATAATTTAGCTGTCTAAATATGTCTGACTTTATATGCTACATCATACATTTTTTTTTACAGTTTTTTTTAATTCTTTCTTAGTTTTCTGCATCTGGTATTTTGATTTTTATATGTTGTGGAAAAATTATTTTTATTCTGGTATAGTCTGCTTGGTATTCTTTATGATTCTTGTACCTTGACAGGCATCTTCTTTAGGTCAGGGAAATTTTCTTCTTTGATTTTGTTGAACTGTTTTTTGTACCTTTGACATGGGTTTTTCTCCACGTGTTCCGATTATTTTTAGATTTTTATCTGTTCATAATGTCTCAGTTTTGTTAGATATTTTGTGCCTGGATATTTTTAGATTTAACATTTTCTTTGACTGAGGTATCCATTTTTTGCATCTTGTCTTTAGTGCCTGAAAATCTCTTTTCTAGCTCTTATTCTCCATTGGTGAGGCTTGCCTCTCAGGATCCTGCTTGAATTCCTAAGCTTTTTATTTCCAGGTTTTCCTCAGTGTGGATTTTCTTATTTTATTTCCACTTTCATGCCTTGAACTACTTATTTGTTTCTTTTTTCTGTTTATTTGTGCTTCCATGGATTTCTTCAAAGCATTTATTCATTTTCTCTTCAAGGGCCTTTAGTAGATTCATAAAGGCTATTTTAAGGTCCTTGTACTATTTTGCATTTCTCATCCCTATTGAAGTAGGGTTACTGGGTTCTAATGGAGACATGTTATCCTAGCTTTTATTGATTGTGTTTTTATGCTATTACCTATAGATCTGGATTGGGGAAAATTTAATTCTAGATGCTGGTATCTGGTTTTATCTTTGTTGAGTGGCTGCCTTATTCTTGATTTCTGTAACTTCTCTCATTCTTAGGAAAGTGTGGTAGCTCGGTATTGCCAAGTAGGGAATGCTTCAGGGATCCTGCTAGGTGAAGCCCTGCAGGTTCTGGGTACAATATGTTTCTAAGTTTTACTTAGGGATGAGCTAGAAGGAGGATGCTGAGGACGTCGACAAGAAGGGGGAAAGCAGAATGTTTAGTCTACTCGGAACAGGGGCAAACAGTAAGGAAAGGTCATAACAGTAGTTTCCTACAGAAGCTGGGAATGTGAGTGTGCAACTGGATTTGGAAAAGAGAAAGGAGAATGAAGATCTGAAACTCAACTACCTGCTTAGGGCCTAATTGCTTCTCTGGCAGGCTTGGCCAGTGGGTTTCCAAGGAATGCTTGCTGGAGTTGGAAGCTCAGACAACGAAATGTGTACAGAGGAAGTTTAGAGGAGAAGACCTGGGTCATCTGCTGGGGATGGGACAAAGAGTAATGGAAGCCATGGTAGGCGGTCTGCTACAGAGCTGGGGATGAGACTAAGGTACTGGATTTGGAGGAAAACTGGGAGAGTAATGATCAGTTACTCTACCAGATTTTATGGTCAGCTTGGCCAGTGGATTCTTAGAGAAGGCCTGCTGGATTTGGGGCTGGAATAAACAGAGGAGTAGGGGAAAGAAAAGTTGGAGGAAATCTTCATGAACTGCTTGAGATGGGGTAGAGGGGGAGGAGAGGCCATTGCAGATTGTCTGCTACAGAGCTGAGTTGAGACTGCAGGGTTGAATTTGGAGGAGAGGAAAAAGTGGTGAAGATCTTTGGTTAGTCTATGTGCTTTCCTGGATGGTGTCTGGATGGTGTGTTTGACTAATATGCATGAGGCTCTGAGTTTGAGGCCTCTTATTGGGCAAAAGACCCTAGCACTTGGGGGCCAACGAAGTGGAATAGTGAGTTCCAAACCAGTCCATGCTAGAGAGAATTTATTTCAGTACAAAAACAGTAGTAGTCAAAACAAAACAAAAATAGCCAATAAGCCTTTTGATAAAGCCAATAAGTGCTCAATAAGACAATGGCAATGTAAAGGAAAACTACATTTTTCCTTGCCTGCTCCATCATGAGGATTACCCTCTGGAATGAAAGAATTACAGCAGAAACACAGGGGAACTGAAACCTAAGTTTTGTAAATCTACTTTTTGTAATACGTACTTTAAGAAGACTCAAAAGGAAATACAGAGGACTTCTACTTACAGGAAGCTAGAACATGTAGGCTTTATCTATGCTCTCTGAAGTGTATCTGGACACATTCGGCATCTTGTATAAAACTTAATGTAAGGGCTCTGACAGAAGACAATAAAGGAGAATGGCTATGCAGTTCAACCTGGGACTCAAGGTGATAATGAATTCTCTGGGCTTCTGGTCTTACTCACAGGTGACAGACTAGGAGCTGATATTTGAAACTGGTAATTACCTTGTCTCTTTAGGTAATACTCTAAAGAGAGAAGACTCTTATTTGATAAATATCACAGAAGAGCTATTGCTTCATTGCAACCCATGCCAACAGGTTTCTAAAGGAAATCTTAAACTTTTATCCTCACCAGGCAGAACACATTGCATCCTAATCCATTACTACTGAGAGGTTAGGAACTTTGATTCAGAAATGAGATTAGTCTCTGCAACTAAACTCTCTGAAAAGCTTTCGGAACATGGTTGAAGCCTTTAATGATCCTGGGGGATGATTAGATAGTTACCTCTATTGCTGTAACGGAAACAGTAAAAAATCCCACTTATTTTCCTGAATTGATGACATCACAAGTATCCTAATAGAGAAGAAACTTTCACCACCTTCTAACATTGCAATCCTACATGCTTGTCATGTTATCCCAGAATTAAAAAAAAAATGATTATACTTTGGAATCTCATCTGTGGAGTCCTGAGAATTTTTACCTATGCCCAGCAGTAGTGAGTAGACACATTCTCATTTTTTTTGTATACTTCTTTTTTTCTATATGCTTTGTTTGTATTCCAAATGATTTCCCATTTCCCAGATCCCCCCCCATATATGTCCCATAAACCTTCTCTCCATCCATTCTCCAATCACCTCCCTCCTTTTTCTCTGTCCTTATATTCCCCTCAAATGCTAGATCAATCCTTTCTAGGATCAGGACCCTCTCCATACTTCTTCATAGGAGTCATTTGTTATGCGATTTGTGCCTTGGGTATTCAGG
Organism: Apodemus sylvaticus; assembly: GCF_947179515.1. Taxonomy (NCBI): domain Eukaryota; kingdom Metazoa; phylum Chordata; class Mammalia; order Rodentia; family Muridae; genus Apodemus; species Apodemus sylvaticus. The sequence goes on from NC_067489.1 coordinate 26,701,672, forward strand.
GCTTCTGGGCTAATTAATATCTACTTATCAGAGATTGCATTCCATGTGTATTCTTTCATGATTCGGTTACCTCACTTAGAATGATATTTTCCAGATCAAACAATTTGCCTAAAAATTTTGTGAATTCATTGTTTCTAATTGCTGAGGTGTAAATATACCAAAATTTCTGTATCCATTCCTCCTTTGAGGGACATCTGGGTTCTTTCCAGCTTCTGGCTATTAAAAGACTGCTGTGAACATAATGGAGCATGTGTCTTTATTGCATTCTGGGGAATCCTTTGGGTATATGCCCAGGAGAGGTATAGCAGGGTCCTCCGGAAGTGTCATGTCCAGTTTTCTGAGGAACCGCCAGACTGATTTCCAAAGTGGATGTACCATCTTACAGCTCCACCAGCAGTGGAGGAATGCTCCTCTTTTTCCACATCCTCACCAACATCTGCTGTCTCCTGAGTTTTTGACCTTAGCCATTCTGACTGGTATAAGGTGAAATCTCAGGGTTGTTTTGATTTGCATTTCCCTAATGACTAATGATGTTGAGCACTTCTTAAGGTGCCTCTCGGCCATCCGAATTTCTTCAGGTGAAAATTCTTTGTTTAGATCTGTACCCCCCTTTTTTAATAGGGTTATTTGGTTCCCTGGGGTCTAACTTATTGAGTTCTTTGTATATATTGGATATTAGCCCTCTATCAGATGTAGGGTTGGTGAATATCCTTTCCCAATTTGATGGTTGTCATTTTATCCTTTTAACAGTGTCCTTTGCCTTACAGAAACTTTGTAAATTTATGAGGTCCCATTTGTCAATTCTTGATTTTAGAGCATAAGCTATTGGTGATCTGTTCAGGAACTTTTCCCCTGTGCCCATGTCTTCAAAGGTCTTCCCCAGTTTCTTTTCTATTTTTTTTTAAATCTTTTGTTGTTGTTGTTTTTGTTGTTGTTGTTTCTTTTGTTTTTTTGTTTTGTTTTGTTTTGTTTTGTTTTGAGACAGGGTTTCTCTGTATAGCCCTGGCTGTCCTAGAACTTACTCTGTAGACCAGGCTGGCCTCGAACTCAGAAATCCGCCTGCCCCTGCCTCCCAGAGTGCTGGATTACAGGCATGCGCCACCAATGCCCAGCTAGTTTCTTTTCTATTAGTTTTAGTGTGTATGGTTTTACATGGAGGTCCTTGATCCACTTGGAGTGAAGTTTAGTACATGGAGATAAGAATGGATCAATTCTCATTCTTCTGCATGCTGACCTCCAATTGAACCAGCACCATTTGTTCAAAAGGCTATCTTTTTTCTACTGGATGTTTTTGGCTCCTTTGTCGAAGATCAAGTGACCATAGGTGTGTGGATTCATTTCTGGATCTTCAATTCTATTCCATTGGTCCACTTGTCTGTCACTGTGCCAATACCATGCAGTTTTTAACACTATTGCTCTGCAGTATTGCTTGAAGTCAGGGATACTGATTCCCCCAGAATTTCTTTTGTTGTTGAGAGTAGTTTTAGCTATCCTGGGTTTTTTGTTATTCCAGATGAATTTGAGAATTGCTTTTTCTAACTCTGTGAAGAACTGAGTTGGGATTTTGATGGGGATTGCGTTGAATCTGTAGATTGCTTTTGGCAAGATGGCCATTTTAACTATATTAATCCTGCTGATCCACGAGCATGGCAGATTTTTCCATTTTCTGAGGTCTTCATCGATTTCCTTCTTCAGAGACCTGAAGTTCTTGTTGTATAGATCTTTCACTTGTTTGGTTAGAGTCACACCAAGACACTTTATATTGTTTGTGGCTATTGTGAAAGGGGTCCTTTTCCTAACTTCTTTTTCAGCCTGCTTATCCTTTGAGTATAAGAAGACAACTGATTTGCTTGAGTTGATTTTATAACCAGCCACTTTGCTGAAGTTGTTTATCAGCTGTAGGAGTTCTCTGTTGGCGGTTTTCGGGTCACTTAAGTAGACTATCATGTCATCTGTAAATAGTGATAATTTGACTTCTTTCTTTCCAATTTGTATCCCCTTGACCTCCTTATGTTGACTAATTGCTCTAGCTAGAACTTCAAGTACTATGTTAAAAAGATATGGAGAGAGAGGACAGCCTTGTCTAGTCCCTGATTTTAGTGGGATTGCTTCAAGTTTCTCTTCATTTAGTTTGATGTTGGCTACCTGTTTGCTGTATATTGCTTTAACGTTGTTTAGGTATGGGCCTTGAATTCCTCTTCTTTCTAAGACTTTTAGCATGAAAGGATGCTGAATTCTGTCAAATGCTTTTTCTGCATCTAATGAGAAGATCATATGGTTTTTTTCTTTGACTTTGTTTATGTAGTGGATAGCATTGATGGCTTTTCTTATATTGAACCATCCCTGCATCCCTGGGATGAAGCCTACTTGATCATGGTGGATGATCGTTTTGATGTGTTCTTGGATTCGGTTGGCAAGAATTTTATTAAGTATTTTTGCATCAATATTCATAAGGGAAATTGGCCTGAAGTTCTCTTTCTTTGTTGGATCTTTGTGTGGTTTTGGGATCAGTGTAATTGTGGCTTCATAGAACGAGTTGGGTAGAGTTCCTTCTGTTTCTATTTTGTGGAATAGTTTGAAGAGTATTGGTGTTTGGTCTTCTATGAAGTTCTGATAGAATTCTGCACTGAAGCCATCTGGTCCCTTGCTTTTTTTCGTTGGGAGACTTTCTATGACCCTTTTTATTTCTTCAGGTGTTATGGGACTGTTTAGATTTGATCCTGATTTAGTTTTGGTGTCGGATATCTGTCTAGGAAAGTATGCATTACCTCCAGATTCTTCAGTTGTGTTGAGTATAGGATTTTGTAGTAGGATCTAATGATATTTTGAATTTCCTCAGTTTCTGTTTTTATATCTCCCCTTTCATTTCTAAGTTTGTTAATCTGTATACTGTCTCTGTGCCCTTTGGTTAGTCTGGCTAAGGGTTTATCTATCTTGTTGATTTTCTCAAAGAACCAGCTCCTGGACTCGTTGATTCTTTGTATGGTTCTCTTTGTTTCTACTTGATTGATTTCGGCCCTGAGTTTGATGATTTCCTGCCTTCTACTCCTCCTGGGTGAAATAGCTTCTTTTTGTTCCAGGGCTTTCAGGTGTGTCATTAAGCTGTTAGTGTATACTCTCTCCATTTTCTTTTTGGACCACTCAGGGCTATGAGTTTTCCTCTTAGCACTGCTTTCATTGTGTCCCATAGATTTGGGTATGTTGTGTCTTCATTTTCATTAAATTCTAAAAAGTCTTTAATTTCTTTCTTTATTTCTTCCTTGACCATGGTATCATTGAGTAGAATATTGTTCAGTTTCCACGTGTATGTTGGTTTTCTGTTGTTTTTGTTGCTATTGAAGACCACTTTTACTCCATAGTGATCTGAGAGGAGGCATGGGATTATTTTGATCTTCTTATATTTGTTGAGGTCTGTCTTGTGACCAACTATATGGTTGATTTTGGAGACGGTACCATGAGGTACTGAGAAAAAGGTATATTCTTTTGCTTTAGGACAGAATGTTCTCTCTCTCTATATATATGTTAAATCTAATTCGTCCAAAGCTACAGTTAGTTTGACTGTGTCCCTGTTAAGTTTCTGTTTTCCTGATTGGTCCATTGAGGAAAGTGCAGTGTTGAAGTCACCCACAATTACTGTGTTAGGTGCAATGTTTTCTTTGAGCTTTAGTAAAGTTTCTTTTATGAATGAGGGTGTCCTTGCATTTGGAGCATAGATGTTCAGGATTGAGAGTTCTTGTATTTTTCCTTTGACCAGCAAGAAGTGTCCCTCAGAGTCTCTTTTGATGACTTTGGGTTGAAAATCAATTTTATCTGATATTAGAATGACTACTCTAGCTTGTTTCCTGAGGCCATTTGCTTGTAAAATTGTCTTCCAGCCTTTTACTCTAAGGTAGTGTTTGTCTTTGACCCTGAGGTGTGTTTCCTGTATGCAGCAAAATGTAGGGTCCTGTTTAAGTATCCAGTCGGTTAGTCTATGTCTTTTTGTTGGGGCATTGAGTCCATTGATGTTAAGAGATATTAAGGAATAGTGATTGTTATTTCCTGTCATTTTTGATGTTATTTTTTAAATTTAATTGGTTAACTTCTTTTGGGTTTGATGAGAGAAGGTTACTATCTTGCTTTTTTCAGGGTGAAGTTTCCCTCCTTGTATTGGTGTTTTCCTCCTATTATCCTTTGTAGGGCTAGGTTTGTGGATAGATATTGGGTAAACTTGGTTTTGTCATGGAATATCTTAGTTTCTTTTTCTATGGTGATTGAGAGTTTTGCTGGGTATAGTAGTTTTGGCTGGCATTTGTGTTCTCTTAGAGTCTGCATGAGATCTGCCCAGGATCTTCTAGCTTTCATAGTCTCAGGTGAAAAGTCTGGTGTGATTCTGATAGGTCTTCCTTTATATGTTACTTGGCCTTTTTCTCTTACTGCCTTTAATATTCTTTCTTTGTTTAGTACATTTGGGGTTTTGATTATTATGTGACAGGAGGTATTTCTGTTCTGGTCCAGTCTGTTTGGAGTTCTGTAAGCTTCTTGTATATTCATGGGCACCTCTCTCTTTAGGTTAGGGAAGTTTTCTTCCATAATTTTATTGAAGATATTTGCTGGCCCTTTAAGTTGTAAATCTTTACTCTCATCTATGCCTATAATCCTTAGGTTTGGTCTTCTCATTGTGTCCTGGATTCCCTGGATGTTTTGGGTTACAAGCTTTTTGCATTTTGCATTTTCTTTAACTGTTGAGTCCATGGTTTCTATGGTATCTTCAGCATCTGAGATTCTTTCTTCTATCTCTTGTATTCTGTTGTTGATATTTGCATCTATGTCCCCTGATTTCTTCCCAAGGTTTTCTATCTCCAAAGTTGTCTCCGTTTGAGTTTTCTTAGTTGTTTCTACTTCTGATTTTAGATCCTGGATGGTTTTGCTTAGCTCCTTCACTTTCTTGTTTGTGCTTTCCTGTAATTCTTTAAGAGATTTTTGTGTTTCCTCTTTCATGACCTCAGCCTGTTCACCAAAGTTCTCCTGTATTTCTTTAAATGATTTTTGCATTTCCTCCTTATTGGCTTTTGTGTTCTCCTGAATTTCTCTCAATGATTTTTTTGTTTTTCTTGTAAGGGCTTCTAACTTTTGATCCATTTTCTCCTGAATTTCTTTAAGTATGTTCTTCATGTGTTCCTCTACCAGTATCATGACCAGTGATTTTAAATCCAAGTCTTGTTTTTCTGGTGTGATGGGGTATGTAGGACATGCTGTTAAGGAGAATTGGGTTCATATGCTGCCATGTTGTCTTGATTTCTGTTAGTGACGTTCCTGCGTTTGACTTTTGTCATCTAATTCTCACTGGTGTTAGTTGGTCTTGTCAATGCTGGACTCACTAATGCAAGCTGCCTCTTCCCTGGTGGCCTCTGGTGCACAGCTGACCTCCTGCACTGCCTGGAGACAGGGTGCTGTTGCCCAGGCTGTTCAGATCCTGAGGCAGACACCTGAAGGCTTCCACCTGGGGCCTGCTGGACTCACCAGAGCACACTGACTCCTCCCAGCCGGCCTCCTGGATGCCCCTCTGGCCTCTTGCAGGACCTGGAGATGTGGTGTTGTAGCCCAGGCTGTTCTGGATCCCAAAGCAGAGATATGAAGGCTCCTGCCAGAGGCCTCAGGACTGGAACCTAAGCTCTGTGGTGCTGACCCACCGGAGCAAGCTGTGTGCTCCCAGTCTGCCTCTGGGTGCACACCAGGCCTCTTGCACTTCTGGAGACCGAGTGCTGTGGCCCAGGCTGTTCAGATCCCGAAGCAGACACCTGAACACTCCTGCTGGGGCCTGCTGGACTCACCAGAGCACACTGACTCCTCCCTGCCAGCCTCCTGGTGCCCCTCTGGCCTCTTGCAGGACCTGGAGATGTCAGACATATTCTCTATTTGCATACCAATGGAAAGGGTGCAGAGACTAATTCCCATAATCCAATCTGGCAGTAAAAAATGTAAATCTCTTTTAACTTTTCTTTTGTCATTGCAATGCTATAGAAAGTCAGTTAAAGATTTTAACAAGAGCACACATAATATCATATAAACACATGCACTCTAGTTTTCAATTGATAACCTTTAATTAAAAGTTCATTTTAAATAAAAAAGGTTGCCAATAGGTAAAAATATTGAAATCTTAGAGCCAAAGAGTCTTAAAATGATTAAAGTTGTCATCAATAAATTTAATAATGAATTATCAATATTCTACGACATAAGAGAAACATGGAAAGGTATATTAAAGCAAAGAATTAGAAAATCTCAAATAGAAGACATAAAAGTTACAAAGTAGAAAAATTGAGAGCTAGAAGTGTGATCATTTGAATGTGATAGAACATGCTCATAAGGATGTTCTGATAGGATTGCAAACTAGTACAACCACTCTGGAAATAAATCTGGTGATTCCTCAAAAAATTGGAAATAATTCTACCTGATGACCCAGCTATACTACTCCTGAACATATACCCAAAAGATGCTCCACCACTTCACAAGTATACATGTTCCAGTGTGTTCATAACAGCTTTATCCATAATACACAGAAGCTGGAAGCAACCCAGATGACCCTCAATAGAAGAATGGACACAGAAAATGTGGCTCATTTACACAATGGAGAATTATTCAGCTATTAAAAATGAGGAGATCATGAAATTTGCAGGCAAATGGATAGAGCTAGAAGATCTCATCCCGAGTAAGGTCACCCCAAAGTACATGCATTATGGTATGTACTCACTGATAAGTGGTTATTGGCCAAAATGTGCAGAATACCTGGGATACAACCCACAGACCTTAAGGAGTTTAACATAAAGTAAGGCCCAAGTGATGATGCTACAATCCTACTTAGAAAAAGGAACCAAATAATCACAGGAGGCAGAGCGAGCAATGGATCTAGGTGGAAGAGGGGAGGGGGAGGGGAAAGGCTGGCAGGATCAGGTATGGGGAGGAGCTAACAGGAGAGAACCCTGTTATGGAATGGAAATAAGCAGCCTCTGGTGTGTGTGTGTGTGTGCGTGTGTGTGTGTGTGTGTGTGTGTCAGGATTCATTGGGTGTGACTTTAGCCAAAATGGCCAACAATGGGGAGACGGAACTCAAAGATTCCACTTCCAATAGATAGATCCCCCAAGTGGAGGGACAGGGTTACCAACCCACTGTCAAAATTTCTGGCCCAGAATTGTTTTTTTAATCAAATGCAGGGGAAAAAATGGAGCAGAGACTAAAGGAAAGGGTATTCAGTGGCACAACTTGGGATCTATCTCAGGGGTAGGCAGACATTATTACTGATGCTATGTACTTATAAACAGGAACCTAAAATGGCTGTTCTCTTTGAGACTGACAGCAGCTGACTGAGACAGATGAAGATACCTACAGTCAACCATTAGGGACCCCTATGGAAGAGTTAGGGGAAGGATTAATGGAAATGAAGGGGATGGCAATCCCATAAGGAGACCAACAGTCTCAACTGTCATGGACACCCAGGAGCATCTAGAGACGAAGCCACCAACCTAAGAGCATACCTTGGCTGGTCCTAGGAACCTGGCACATATGGAACAGAAGACTATCTTGTCTGGCCTCAGTTGGAGAGGATGCGCCTAATCCTGTAGAGACTTGAGGCTCCAGGGAAGGGTTGTGCCTGGGGGGACACCTTCTCAGAGACAAAGGGGAGATAGAATAGGATGAAGAACTGTTGGAGGGTGATCAGGAGAGTGGGCAATGTCTGGAATGTTCACAAATTAAATAATAAACATGGGAGAAGGAAAAAATCATTAGAATGAGAATTTCCTCCCTTCTTTCCTTCCTTCCTTCCTTCCTTCCTTCCTTCCTTCCTTCCTTCCTTCCTTTCTTTTTTCTTTCTTTCTTTCTTTCTTTCTTTCTTTCTTTCTTTCTTTCTTTCTTTCTTTCTTTCTTTCTTTCTTTCTTTCTTTCTTTTTTCTTTCTTTCTTTCTTTCTTTCTTTCTTTCTTTCTTTCTTTCTTTCTTTCTTTCTTTTTCGTCTTCTTTTCTTTTTTTTTTGGTTATTTTATTTACATTTCAAATGTTGTCTCTCTTCCTGGTTTCTCCCCTTTGTAACCTCCCATCAGATATCCCCTTGCCTTTGCCTCTGAGAGGGTGCTCCCCCACCCACCCATACAATTCTGCTTCACCCCTATAGCATCCCTCTATGCTGGGGCATCATGTCTCCACAGTACCCCTCCCATTGATGCCAGATAAGACCATCCTCTAGTACATATGTAGCTGGAACAATCGACCCAGCCATGTATATATTTGGTTGGTGGTGTAGTTCTTGGGAGCTCTGGGGTGTCCATTAGTTGATATTGTTGTTCTTCCTATGGGGTTGCTATCTCCTTGAGAACTTCAATGTCTAGCCTCAGTCACAAAAAGAGAAAGAAAAAGGAACTACTAGAGCGTTTGAAGGCAGAACGACAGAAGTCATCAAATCTGGAAACAGATGTTAAACAGTCTTAAAGACTGAGAAAAGGAAATGAAAATAAAGAAGGGAAAGAAGGAAGGAAGGGAGAGAAAACAATGAAGAGAGAAGAAACAAACCTCAAACAGTCTGTGGGACTATTATAAGAAAAGACCTAACATTTATGCCATCAGATTTTCCAGAAGAGAGAAGAAAGAAAATGAGACTGACGTAAACTGAAGAAACAGTGAGTAAATCTTCAAACTATGACCAACACTATGAACGTTTGAAAACCCCAGCAGTATAAATTAAAAGATATCAAACTGGAGATATTATATTTTATCTACTTATTTGTCAATTAAAGTTTTTTTTTATAAAAACATATGATGATCAATGTCTTGAACTGAATCCATATTAAGGGCAGTGAAAAGAGAAAAATGTCCTTACCTGTCCTCAAAGAGGATAGTTCAGTAGTACTTTCTCCTCAGGAAGCACAGGGATTTAGAAAAATGTGGCACAGTGTGTTCATGTGGGAAAACAAAAGAAATGTCAATGCCAAATTCAGTATTCAGCAAAAACATTTTTTAGGAGCAAGGGAGAAATCAAAACAGTCTCAGATCAAGGGAAATTAGGAGACCATTCTTTTCTGTGTAATCCTGCTATGAATAACTTCAGGGAATCTTCTAAACAGAAAGAAAATGACAAAGGAAAATCATTAACATCAAGAAGCAAGAACAACAGGAAAAGCGAAGCCTGCATTTTCAATAGGGCTTCCCTTCTTATGTTGAATACCCTGTTGGATGCTATGTTTAATACAGATCAAAACAAAGGTAGAAGAAATATTTGACAGTCATATAAGAGGAAAAGCACGTTGGTGCATAAATTCTACATTCTACTCAAACTAGTAAAGTATTCACATGTTCAACAGGTTATGTGTATATAATTTAATAAAAAACATGAAACTATTATAATGAAGATGGAATTGAAAGAAAATTCAATAAATTCACAGGAAAATGCTTCTTAAAAGCACATTGATATGAATTTTAGGATTTTCCGCCCCTCGATATTTCTGTGAAGAATATTGTGAGAATTTTGGAATGGGTTGATTTGAATTTAGGCATTTAAGAGTTTTCACTTTCATTCTCCCTCTCTCTAAGCATGCATGAGCTTCCCAAATCCTTCAGTGTCTACAAATTCTCTTTGATGACCTAAAGCTTCTGTTGTAGAGTTTCTTTACTCCTTAGTTAAGTTTGCATTCACCATATTTGGGTGCTAATTGCGAATGTGTTTGTTTTGATTTCTTTTTCATCATACTTTTATTAGTAAACAGACAAACAATGATTTATGTATGCTGAAAGTGTGTTTCAGGTCTAAGAGTTTTCTGGAAAAGTCTGCAGGGTCTTTGGAATATGGGCTCATATTTGGATACACAGATAATTCACTTTCTCTCCTATTCTCCTTCCTCTTGGATTATTGCTTAAGATGTCAAGTTTAATTTCTAATTAGATGGGAGAGACTGGTCATTTTTGTCATCTGGCTTAAAGTAGATAGATGGTTTCTAGTTTACTCCATTTAATATGTTGGCTTTATAGATAGTCCTTATCTCGATATATGAGCTTATTATTACTTTGTTTGGGGATTTTGTTATGCAGATATGTTGCAATTTTTCGAAGATCTTTTTGAATCTAAAGAGAGGATCATGTAGTTTGGTCCTGAGTCTATACAAGTGGTAGATTGCATGTACTGATGCTTTTTTGGTAAACTGTTCCTATTCCTGAAGTGAAACCAAGATGATCATGGTATACAATCTTTTTTCATGTGTATCTAAATTCATTATGCAAATATTTATTGAGACTTTTGAATCTATGTTAATCTGACCAATTTAGTCTACAGATTTCTTTCCTTCTCTGCCCTTGTGCTTTGGCTTCCTAGGCTGGGATTCGTATGTTCTTTCACTTTTTATTTTATGAAATAGTTCTAAGGAACGTTGATGTAAGCTCCCTTTGGAACGTCTTGTAGAATTCTGCAGCATGTTCTTGTAGCTCTTGGATTTGCATTGTTAAGTACTCTGAAAATGATACAGTCTCAATGTTTATTGTAGATACATTTAAGTTGCTTATATTCTCTTGATTTAATTATGGTAAGTCATATACATCTAGAAATTCACCCCTTTCTTCTAGAATTTTACGATATGTCTTTGTAAAAGTATTTCCTACTATTTCACTGGATTTCATTGATATGTTCTGCCTTTTATTTCTCTAATTATATTCATTTGAATGTTCACTTTGTTAACTTTGTCTAGTTTGGAGAGCTTGTTTATTCTTTAAAATAGCTAACTCTCTGCTCGGATCTATATACTAGTTTGATAGTCTCCCTTTGTTGATTTATGTTCTGGTAATTATAATTTCTATGTGTATTCTGTTTCTCTGTTTGTTTTTGTTTTTGTTTTTGTTTTTTGAAGACCTTGTGGTGCAGCATTAAGCTATGTAGGTGAGTTTTTGATGTTTGCTCAAAATTATCATCATTATTAGTTTGCTTTTGTAACATTTCTCATGTATCTCAGGATTGCCTTAAACACACTACATAGGTAAGGATGTGCTTGAACTCCTAATACTCTTACTTTCATGCTCCAGGTGTTGCGATTGTATACATGCATAAGCAGATCTGCTTCTATGATTTTAATATGAGCATCCAAACTCTGTTTTTCTATGATGACTGCCTTTGCTTTATTGCAGTGTCAGATAAGTTGTGTTTTAATTTTTATATAATTCTAGGGATTTGCCAAAACTCTTCTGTGATTTCTTCAGTGATTTATTGGTCACTTATTAATATATTGCTTAATTTTCATATACTTGTATAGTTAGTGCAGTTACTCTTTCTATTTATTTCTGCTTTTATTCCATTATAATCTCATAGGGTACAGGGATTTTTCTATTGTGTATTATTTACTTATGTTTTAATTGTCTAATGTGTGATACATATTATAGAAAATTTCATGGGCTGATGAAAAAAATTGTATTCTATAACTGCGAGAAAGAATCGCTCTGTAGTACAGCTTAATTCTGAGGTTCATTTTTACATCATCCACTATTATGTCCAGTATTGTTTGTTATAGGAAACTGATCATTGACTTCGGTAAATATATAGTTCTGTTCTTTTTTACCTCCTATAATTTTAACTTCACTCTGTTTTGTTAGATATAACTAATCTGTTGATTTTGAATTTTGTTTGCTTTTTATATCAACTTCCCTGTTATGTTTCTGTGAGTCAGATAAAACAATTGGGCTTTATTTGATTGAATAAGTTCTCCTAATCTGTGACTTTTATTGGAGAATGGAGGATCATACCTTTAAGGTTCTTATTAATAGTGATTTGCTGTTGTCAGTAACTTTATGGGCTCACTTGAATACCATTTGGCCTTTTAGTTCCCATCTATTTATATTAAGGGGGTATATGTATCCTGAGATGAATATGAATGTTTGCTGAACTGGATATGAGAGGTTCATATCTAGATCTTTTGTTTATCTGTGCCTTTTGTGAAATTTATTCTCACTCTCATGATTAAATTTGTCTTCCTCCTCTGTGTAGGATTGTTCTAAGCAATTTCTGTAATACTGCTGGTAGTCCTGAACTGGTCTTATTCATAACTGTAAGGTCTTTATTTCTCTACCAATTAAAAAAGATAACTTTGATAAACATAGTAATTCTCATTAATACTACTTTTCTTTCTCAGGGCTTGAAATATATTAGTTAATGAACCCCCAAATTTCAGTTTTCTGCTGACAGGTCACAGATTATTCAGTGAGCTTCCTTGTTTACGATTTTTTTTTAACTCCAGTGGGGCAATTGTTTACAATGTTGTACTTATGCAATGTTCTTCTGACAGGGCTACATTTGCAAGTGAGATGGCATTTTTTGTCAAAGCTTTTCATACTATTGTTTTGTCTTGTACTTTTTATATTTGAACTGTAAAGTATTGTGGAGAAATTTATTTCTTGTCATGTCAATTTGGTGACCTAAAGGCTTCAGGTGCATGGATATCAATTTTGGATTTGGGAAATTTTCTCCAATAAATTTTATTTTACGTAAGTCTTGTTATGCAGTTTTAGCTATCTTGGAGATCACTATTTAGACCATTCATGTTTGGGACTTAGTATTTGTACCATGATGGTTTGAAACTCACAGAGATCCTCTAACCTTCTGAGTGCAGGGATTAAAGTAAAGCACATCTATATGGCTATAATTTTGCTACATAGTTTTCTTAATCTTTTATTTCTTAGATCCTGCATCTATTTTTTTTAAAACTTTATTTATAGATTTAGACTTTCTACTCCTCCTCAGAGCTCTTAAAAATGATGGCCAGGCTTTTATTGTCATTATTGTTGTTGACATCGGTATAGTATTTTCTTGACACAGTCTTCCATTTTTCATATTCTTCATTCTGATTATTCTAGTTTTGTAGTGGTATTTTCAATTGTAATTTGATGGAATTGAATTTAATTAATTTTACCTTTTCATATTTGGTTTTCAATGTATAAAGTTCCTTCTGAATTTCTTATATAATGCTTCTTGCTTTCTTTATCATCCATGTTGCCGACTTTCTTATCTAAGTTCTGATTTCATTTTGTTATTATATGCAACTGCTGGTTTGTTTCATTTGTGAATTTTTGATCATTTTTACAAGGAGACTTTGGAATTCTTTGGTATTTCAACCACTTCTGTACTTTGGATGTTATTTTGTGTTCCTGGGTATTAAATTTAGGTGAGGATGCATGCTAGACAATTCCACTGTACTGATGAGCTATGCAACTCTTTCAACTCTCTTAAAAATAAAATCGAGCAGATTACTGGAGCTCTATGCTTGATTTTATTGGTGATGTCCTTCAAGTAGTGCCACGTGGTGTATATTTTTCTATTTCTTTGAAAGTTTTTAAATTGAGTATGTCAAGATCTTTTCCTTTGGTCTTCCACAAATTCATTTAGCTATTTTGGTTAATGTGCATCTTCAATGAATTTTAGAACTCACCTAATTTAATATACTGTATTTTTAAATCATAGTATAATGTGTAGAAATGTATATGTGGGTATGTGCTCATGTATGTAGGTACCCAGGGAGCAGAAGGGACTGAGAAATGCCTTGGAGTTGGAGGTACAAACTATTGTTAGTTGTTCTATGTTAATACTAGAAACTGAGTTTGATTCTTTTACATGAGTGCTTTTAACCATACAGTCTTTTCTCCAGCACTCATTTCTTTTATATTAGTTTCTCATTATATGCCTTTGTCTTGCCTGCAACTCACTTTGTGACTCTAGCTGGCCTTGAAGACAATTGTCTTGTCTCAATTTTTTACATGCTTGGATTTTAAGTGTTTGACATCCTAGTATTTTATTTTATATTTTAAAGTAATCATGCTTTTTCAAAAAGTAGTAGTAGTACAGGATTGCCTAGCATCTTCAAAACCTTGGGATTGGTATAAAGCATTGAAGAAAAAGAATGCCTTCAACTTATGTTAAGGGAGGAAGATTTCCACGAGTTAAAAACCATCATGAGTTATATTATGAAATCAAACCAGTTGTGCGACAGACAGAAGTCAAAAAAATAAAATAAGCAAATCATCATTATATTTTTTCATAAAAGATGTTAGACTATAATTTTTTTGTTAGTTTCTTTTTTGAGGAGGAGGAGGAGTCTGTCCTCCTTTTATATTTATTGAAAGAGATTAAATAGAAATGGTACTATTTATCTTTAAAACAGTTTCAGTACATGTTCATGAAATTGCCTGGACCAGGCTCTCTTTCTGAGAGGTCCTGAGTTATATAAACTGGTATTCTTTGAATTGTAGGGTGTTAAAGTTTCAGGTATAAAGTTTCCCCTACAGGTTCATATGATCATCCATCCTCTAACCTATGGTACCACTCTAAAGCAGTGAGCCTTTATGAGTAGTGAATAAAAGACAAAGAAACATAGTGGAGGGGGTGCAGGCCTTTGGAAGCTTTACTCAACAACAGTCTTGTGAGATTGCTTTATCTGCCTCCCAGCACAGCGCCATGTAAACAAGCTGTTGCTGCACTATCTGAGCATGGGTGTGGCCAATGGTCTGACCCTCTTGACAACTTTATCCTTCTGTGATGGACAGAATCTCTCTGAAGCCAGAATCTAAACTAAATCTTTTCTTGCCATAACTGGTTCTATTAGGAATCCTTTCACAGTGGTCAAAAATTAGGCTTTTCATATCTGAAACATCTGAAGCTGTGTTTGTGGTTTTGTGTTTTATTCCCTAAATTGGCATTTTATATCTTCTTGCTGCTATTCTTTGCCAGTATTCTTAGATTTTTGCTTATGTTATTGATCTTTACATGGCCAGTTAATTATTGGAGTGAATCTTCCCCTATTTCATAGATTTTTGTGACAATCTGTAAACCTTTTTTTTTTTAACTCATCAGGGTTTATTTTGTTGTTCTGTCCTAACAACTAGATTATTCTCTTTCTATATACTAAGATTATGAACATAAGCCTTAATTTTTCTAGATAAACGTCATTCTTGCTAAAGGACTTTCCCTTATCTCTGCTTTTACTGTACTCATAAAAGTTGCAATTCAATTTTAACTTATTTTTAGGTACTTTTGGATTCCCCACAGGATTTCCTCTTTGACTATGAATTATTTATTTTTCAAGTATAAGAATTTTTTTTTGTCATTGCTTCTGTCATAAACTTCCCTCTTAGCCTTTTCCTGTTTTCCATGAGGTTTATTTTATAATGTTTCTGTTTTCATTTGTTTCTTCACTGACCCTTTGCTCATTTGAACACATGCTATTCATTCAGGTTATGTAAATTTATATAATGGCTAAAGTACATTTAATTGTTTAACTTTGCATTTGTTTGTGGTCAGAATAGAAATTTGTTGAGTCTTCTTTCATGATCTAATATATGATTGTGTTCCTACACTCTATCATGTGTGCATGCTCAAAAGATGAATTTTACAACTTTTGGATGAAATCTTCTATAAACATTCTATTAGGTCCATGATAATTTTTTGTCTTAATAATCCTTTGTTTATGGAAATGTAATATTTGTGACTTTTACTATTGCACTTCCATTAAAGTCTCTTTATATCTAATAGTTCTTATTTTATAGTATTGGGTATAATACTTCCACAGTGAGAAATGGTTCAACACATACAAATAAATAAATGTAGTATATCATATCAACACATATTATATCAACAAACCAAAGAACAAAAGAAATATAATAATGTAAGTAGATGCAGAAAAACTTTGAAACTCAACATCTCTTCTTGATAAAAGTTCAAAGAATTTTAGTATAAAAAGTACATATTTCAGGACAACAATCAATCAATATTCCCCAACCAATCAACCAATATGCTACTCAACATAAAAATAGAATAAGAAAAAAGAAAAGATGACTTTACTCAGTAGTCTACATTCACACACACACACACACACACACACACACACACACACACACATGCATAAACACACTCACACATAACAGGTTGGCCTGGAAACTTGCTATGTAGGTAAGGATGATCTTAATCTTCTGACTCTTCGGCCCCTCTATCCCTAGTTTTAGGAATTACAGGTATGTTCCTATGCATCTGCTGAGGATTGAGGTAGTCCTCTCATACACGTACCCATGTGGTGGATGAAAGAAATTAAAGATAATACATACTTACCAAAGGATAAGATCGTTCATATTAATTATTGAAAGTGTTATGTGGTGGGTTGAGTAATAATGACCCTCATAGGCTCATATATTTGAATGCTTACTCACCATACAGTAGAACTCTTCGATAGGATTAAAAGTATTATTACGCATGGCCTCGTTCAAGGAAATCTGGCACTCAGGGTAGGCTTTGAGACTTCAAAAGCTCAAGCTATACCCAGTCTCTCTCTCTCTCTCTCTCTCTCTCTCTCTCTCTCTCTCTCTCTCTGCTTGTAGAGCAGGATGCAGTTTTCACCTACCTCTCCTGCAGCATGGTCCCTGCCATGATGATGGAGTAAAACCTCTGAAATGCTAAGCAAGCCTCCAAGCTCATCGAAATGGTTTACTTTTGTAAGAGTTGCCTTGGTCATGATTTCTCTTCATGACAATAGAACAGGGAGTGTAACAGTTTACAAGTACACAAAATGAATTACAAATTCAGCATCATTAATACTAAAATATCAATGCTATTCTCCACACAACGAAACAATCCCCAGATCAACAGAAGCAAAAGAGACTGACCAACCCAAATGATTTTAATGAGAAAAAAAAAGAAAGCTCAACATACTTTAAAGTATGTTAAATTATTGCCATAAAAGCAGATGCAGAAGTCAGGAGAAGAAAAAAGAATTTCATGTATTTGCTGTTGGCTGAATTTCCTCAATGTGCCAAAACCCACCCTAGAAAATAAGCAGTTCTGCAGAGTGACTGCTCCCCTGAGGAGGATTGACACTTGGCCCTGATCTCTTGCCCAATGCAAATCTCAAAGTGGATCAAAGGTCTGCATGTCAGACATAAAACTGTGAAAGTGTCAGGAGAACACAATACAGAGGACACTTCAAGGTATTGTTTGTACCATTGCAAGCAGAGACAGTGAAAAGCACAATTCAGATTCTATCAAACTAAAGGCTTTGCAAAGCAACAGAAATAACTGACAGTGGAAAAAAACAATACCACTCCACAAAAGAACCAACCAAACAACCTAGCTACAGAGCATGTAAACCTGCTAAGAACTCATAGGAGTAACATTAAAAACCCAAAAAACTATACTGAAAGTCTAGATGATAGGAATGGATACTTCTCAGTAGAAGGCACTCAGATGGCAAGCATATGAAAAAATGGCAAACTTCATTAGCTATTAAGGAATCAGAACACAAATGTAATACCATTTAGGGAGGAAGCAGAAGAAAAGGACATTCTATTGATTTTTGACAGAGAAAACACTGTTGAGGGTCCTCAAAACCCCTAAAAATAGATGTTCTATGTGAGCCCCTTAACCCACTTCTCAGTATATATACATACTCAGTATATATATATATACCTTCAAAGAAAGTGAAATAAGTTTTCCAATGAAACATGAGCAAATTGACATATTGCTTCATCATTAAAAATAAACTGAGATGCATACCAGTGGGTGAAAGAAATGTAATTTATGAATATTATTTATCCATGAAAAATAAGGATTTGCTGGCCTTGCAGCAAAATGGATGGAGAATGTCAAACTAAGTAAGTTAAAGACAGTAAGGCTAGTATCCCAAGGCTTACTTACATTGGATATTAAAAACGGAATGTGCAGCAGTCATTAGCAGAGATTCTTGGATGGGAGAATGTGGAAAAGGGGATCAGATGGTGTGTACTGAATAATAACTGAATAAACACAATAATTGTCTTCATAGTATTCTAGAGTACAGGGTGGGCTTCAGAGTTTAAATTGTTTTTGCACTTATTTGTATATTGTATGTGTGAGAAGCACATACCATGTAACGAGTGTGAGGGTCAGAGGACAACCTACTAAGAGTTATTTCTTACCCCCTTCACAATAGCCACAAACAGTATAAAGTATCTTGGAGTGACTCTTACCAAACATGTGAAAGATCTGTATGACAAGAACTTCAAGACTCTGAAGAAGGAAATGGAAGAAGACCTCAAAAAATGGGAAAACCTCCCATGCTCATGGATCAGTAGAATCAATATAGTTAAAATGGCCATTTTGCCTAAAGCACTATACAGATTCAATGCAATACCCATCAAAATCCCAACTCAATTCTTCACAGAGTTAGAAAGAGCAATTATCAAATTCATCTGGAACAACAAAAAACCCAGGATAGCTAAAACTATTCTCAGCAACAAAAGAAAATCTGGGGGAATCAGTATCCCTGACCTCAAGCAATACTACAGAGCAATAGTGTTAAAAACTGCATGGTATTGGTACAGTGACAGGCAGGAGGATCAATGGAACAGGATTGAAGATCCAGAAATGAACCCACACACCTATGGCCACTTGATCCTCGACAAAGAGGCTGAAAACATCCAATGGAAAAATGATAGCCTTTTCAACAAATGGTGCTGGTTCAACTGGAGGTCAGCATGCAGAAGAATGCGAATTGATCCATCCTTGTCTCCTTGTACTAAGCTCAAATCCAAATGGATCAAGGACCTCCACATAAAGCCAGACACTCTGAAGCTAATAGAAAAGAAACTGGGGAAGACCCTTGAGGACATCGGTACAGGGAGAAAGTTTCTGAACAGAACACCAATAGCGTATGCTCTAAGAGCAAGAATTGACAAATGGGACCTCATAAGGTTACAGAGTTTCTGTAAGGCAAAGGACACCATCAAGAGGACAGATCGGCAACCAACAATTTGGGAAAAGATCTTCACCAATCCTACATCAGATAGAGGGCTAATATCCAATATATATAAAGAACTCAAGAAGTTAGACTCCAGAAAACCGAACAACCCTATTAAAAATGGGGTACAGAGTTAAACAAAGAATTCTCACCTGAAGAACTTCGGATGGCAGAGAAGCATCTTAAAAAATGCTCAACTTCATTAGTCATTAGGGAAATGCAAATCAAAACAACCCTAAGATTTCATCTTACACCAGTCAGAATGGCTAAGATTAAAAATTCAGGAGACAGCAGGTGTTGGAGAGGGTGTGGAGAAAGAGGAACACTCCTCCCCTGCTGGTGGGGTTGCAAATTGGTACAACCACTCTGGAAATCAGTCTGGCGGTTCCTCCGAAAACTGGGCACCTCACTTCCAGAAGATCCTGCTATACCACTCCTGGGCATATATCCAGAGGATTCCCCACCATGTAATAAGGATACATGCTCTACTATGTTCATAGCAGCCCTATATATAATTGCCAGATGCTGGAAAGAACCCAGGTATCCCTCAACAGAAGAGTGGATGCAAAAAATGTGGTATATCTACACAATGGAGTACTATTCAGCCATTAGAAACAATGAATTCATGAAATTCTTAGGCAAATGGATGGAGCTAGAGAATATCATACTAAGTGAGGTAACCCAGACTCAAAAGGTGAATCATGGTATGCACTCACTAATAAGTGGTTATTAACCTAGAAAACTGGAATACCCAAAACATAATCTACACACCAAATGAGATACAAGAAGAAAGGAGGAGTGGCCCCTGGTTCTGGAAAGACTCAGTGAAACAGTATTTGGCAAAACCAGAACAGGGAAGTGGGAAGGGGTGGGAGGGAGGACAGGGGAAGAGAAGGGACTATCGGGGAGTGGGGGGGCTAGAAAAGGGGAAATCATTTGAAATGTAAATAAATTATATCGAATAAAAATATTTATATTAAAAAAAAAAGAGTTATTTCTTGTATTTCAGCATGTAGAACCTGGGGATCGAACTCAGGTTAGCCTTGGCTGCAATCACTGATCCCAGATGAGGCATCTTACCTGCCCAGTTTTAATAACCCATTGAAGATTTCACCAATGAATTAAAGACAACCAGTCTCCTGCTACAAGGTATGCTTTAATTATTGAGAGAGGAACATTAATTAGCTTGACTTAATCAGTATACATTGCATTCATGGTATTGAATTACCACAGTGAGCCTTACACACTTTTCTGATTAAAGTGATAAAAATCAATTAGAAAAGAAAAATTTCTGAATTATAAAACAGAAATCAAAAATTTAAAAAGAAGAGCAAATCAAACTGAAACAAACCCTTGACATGCAAATTGTAAGTCACTGTATTTCAGGAGTCCCTAAGCCAGGTGGCTTTTACGATAATTAATTCTATTTCAAAATCTTACATTATGATGAATAGAAACTTTTAAAGGGCACTAGCACTCTTTGAAGAACAGAATCTCATTAGTTTTATCGGTGTTGCTGGCCTTTATGAAATATGATGTTGTTCTTTAAGCCCCATCCAGTTCTGAGACCGTCTGTTATGGAAAACATGCAGGGAATCCTCCACGTCAGCAGTGTTGCTTATAAAAGATCATCACCTTGCTGACAGGTCGATAAAATGATCAGACACTATACCTCGTGAGACTAACAATCTCTATGTACAGCGCAAGCACATAAAAAGAAATCATGAGAATGCACTTCATATCCAAAGACAAGGTTATAAGCAATCACCTGTATCTTCAGAAATAACTCTAAGCAAATACTTTCAAGTATTGGTCAAATAACTGACTCTGTTTATAGAATTGGTGATCAACAGGAGTGTTCTGTTCCTATCACAGACAACTCATCAAATAAAATCCCAAGGCATTATCAAAAGGACAGTATGACATCTAGGATGTCACAGGCCATTGTCTCCAGGTCACACATGGCCACTCTGATAGACTGCCCCAAATGTTCTGAAGATCAGATGTACCATATACTGTAAGTCATGAGTCATGGCAATGCTGCAGAACAGGAGAAAGGTATTACTGTTTCGTGGAAAACCAGTTCCCTCTGTTCTAAAACAATGACATTGATATTTCTACATAGAGGTTTTTAGTGTTCCCTCTGAGTGTGGTTCTTCTAAAAACTTTAAACTCAGTGTACTGTACTGTATCTTTTGTAAGTTATCGGGAGCATAATTTTTGTTGTCAGCCATAAATATCCACACATGGATAGTGTCCTACTATATGTCAAAATGTAGCCTCGTCCTTAGTTAATGTGTGTTGTTTCACTACATTCATGGAAGAAGAACAGAAAATATGAGCCAGAACTCTCCACATCTGATTTTATATTTTATATGATGTATGTTGGCTAACTGCTTATTTTAATCTTGTTGTCCATGTGAGTTTTAATGGATTATGAAAGTAAGATCTAATTTTGTAGATGCAGCAATTGATGGCATCGATACATGTGGATACATTTCCATTCTACTAGATAATGTAAGCAATTGGTGAAAAGGAATTACTTACTGCACATTTTAAATTCAGAAGGGCATGCATTAGTAAAATTACTGTGAACAATGTTCAGCTAGCCCAGCTGGATAACCTCCAGAATGCTGTTTCAAGGGTACACATGTTCAGATGGAGGTTGTGATAGGGTGACTCACCTGCCCCCTTCCTTGTGCGACTTAGAACTGACCATGATGCTTCTGTCCCTTGGAAAAAGTCATGCGCTATGTTGAGTTCTAAGTTCATGAGGAAAGATGCTTCAGGTGTTTTCAACTAAAGGTATCATTTTTTACAGGTGGTTTTAAAAAGCCCAAGAGAAAAAAATGAATGGAATTAACAATAATCTTCACAAGATAAAGTGTGAGTCACAAATTTTGCAAACTTTATAAGCATATTTCTATTTTCCATTAGCTTGATTATAGGTGTTTAGTATCCAGGAGCATATACCACATAACCATTTTACCTCTTGTTCTTAACTGAGATGGGTTTCTTCTCTTGATGCTGACTGCTAAGCTTATCACAACTTTTGGTAGTATCCAAGGAGACAGAGAACAGACATTTTATTTGAAATCTAATCTTTTTTAGATCTGATTTCATCTTCCAATAGAATGCACTGCTGGGCTAAATGGTCACATTTAATCTCCATTTATAGTTCCAAAATGAAAGAAATTGAATGCTTCGGAAGTAAACGTTTGACTATATGCTAATTTTTTCTGCTGCTTTATCTCAAAATAGTTCCATGTCTTGGCAAAGTCCAACAAAAAAGAACTGAATCATGCTCCATTTGATTTCATCTTCAAAAGATACCCTGTCACATTTGAACATTCAAATTTTCATTTTCTAGGAAACTTACACAAAAAGGGCATTTTAATGTTAAGCTTGGATATAGTCAAGCGGCAACATGGCATTTAATATCTTATCACCAAGACAAACATCATTGCACATTTTGGAGAAATGAAGGTGTCTAATTTATTCATTCTTTATTTTAGAAAAGAGCTACCCAAGACATGATGGTTTCTTTCTGCAGTGAACCTTGGCTACATTTCATATTTTCTTTCCCCAATCCTTATTGGAATCTGAGAAAAGTGCATATACATAAGGATGACCAGTAGTATGAAAATTATAAGATAATTGTACTAATCAGGGTTTTCTAGAGAAGCAGAATGGACAGAATATATGTGGGGGTAGTTATAATGGCTTACAGGTAGTGGGCCAGCTAATACAAAACTTCTTCTCTACTTACAGAAAGCCCAAGAATCCAATAGTTGTTCAATCTAAGAGGCTAGAAGTCTCAGCTCATCTCCAGTTTATATTAGAACTCTGAACAAGAGGCTCTTTTTTTTTTCTCATCAATTTATTTATTCACTCATCCCAACCGAAGTCCCCCCCCCTTCTCCTAGTCCCCACCTCACACAGTCCCTGCCCCCTCCTCCCCTTCACCTCTGAGAAGGGAGAGGTCCCTCCCTGGATACTGACCCATCTTAGCACCTCAGGTCACAGTAGGACTAGGTGCATCCTCTCCCACTGAGGCCAGACAAGGCAGTCCAGTAAGGGAAATGGGATCTACAGGCAGGCAACAAAGTCAGGGTAAGGCCCTGCTTCAGTTGTTTGGAGGACCTGCATGAAGACCAAGCTGCACATCTGCTGTGATTGTTCAGGGGGCCAGGTCCAGCCCGTGTATGCTCTTTGGATGGTGGTGCAGACTCTGAGAACCACAAGGGTCCAGGTTAGTTGACACTGTTGGTCTTCCTGTAGAGTCCCTATCCCCTCCAGGTTCCTCACCCTTTCCCCCAATTGTTCCACAAGACTCCCCAAGCTAAAGAAGCAAACTTTTGGTTTCTTAAGGAATATACAGTGGGAACAAAAATCTCCTGAGGATGCTTTGATATCTACCAATGACCTAGAGCAAGGAGGGTAAATTTGTGTGCATATGATGTCTGTGTCCTCTATCGTCCCATTTTTTTCCTTAATATCTCTTTTTTTCTATTTTTTTAAATTTATTGATATATTTATTTACATTTCAAATGATTTCCCATTTTCTGGACCCCCACTCCCCGAAAGTCCCATCAGTCCCCTTCCCTCCCCCTGTTTTCCCACCCAAACCTTCCCACTTCCCTGTTCTGATTTTGCTCTATACTGCTTCACTGAGTCTTTTCAGAACAAGGTGCCACTCCTCCGTTCTTCTTGTAACTCATTTGATGTGTGGATTATGTTTTGGGTATTCCAGTTTTCTAGGTTAATATCCACTTATTAGTGAGTGCATACCATGATTCATCTTTTGAGTCTGGATTACCTCACTTAGTATGATATTCTCCAGCTCCATCCATTTGCCTAAGAATTTCATGAATTCATTGTTTCTAATGGCTGAATAGTACTCCATTGTGTAGATATACCACATTTTTTGCATCCACTCTTCTGTTGAGGGATACCTGGGTTCTTTCCAACTTCTGGCAATTATAAATAGGGCTGCTATGAACATAGTGGAACATGTATCCTTATTACATGGTGGGGAATCTTTTGGGTATATGTCCAGGAGTGGTATAGCAGGATCTTCTGGAAGTGAGGTGCCCAGTTTTCGGAGGAACCGCCAGATTGATTTCCAGAGTGGTTGTACCAATTTGCAACCCCACCAGCAGGGGAGGAGTGTTCCTCTTTCTCCACATCCTCTCCAACACCTGCTGTCTCCTGAATTTTTTTTTTTATTCGATATAATTTATTTACATTTCAAATGATTTCCCCTTTTCTAGCCCCCCCCACTCCCCGAAAGTCCCGTAAGCCCCCTTCTCTTCCCCTGTCCTCCCTCCCACCCCTTCCCAGTTCCCCGTTCTGGTTTTGCCAAATACTGTTTCACTGAGTCTTTCCAGAACCAGGGACCACTCCTGTTTTCTTCTTGTATCTCATTTGATGTGTGGATTATGTTTTGGGTATTCCAGTTTTCTAGGTTAATAACCACTTATTAGTGAGTGCATACCATGATTCACCTTTTGAGTCTGGGTTACCTCACTTAGTATGATGTTCTCTAGCTCCATCCATTTGCCTAAGAATTTCATGAATTCATTGTTTCTAATGGCTGAATAGTACTCCATTGTGTAGATATACCACATTTTTTGTATCCACTCTTCTGTTGAGGGATACCTGGGTTCTTTCCAGCATCTGGCAATTATAAATAGGGCTGCTATGAACATAGTAGAGCATGTATCCTTATTACATGGTGGGGAATCCTCTGGGTATATGCCCAGAAGTGGTATAGCAGGATCTTCTGGAAGTGAGGTGCCCAGTTTTCGGAGGAACCGCCAGACTGCTTTCCAGAGTGGTTGTACCAATTTGCAACCCCACCAGCAGTGGAGGAGTGTTCCTCTTTCTCCGCACCCTCTCCAACACCTGCTGTCTCCTGAATTTTTAATCTTAGCCATTCTGACTGGTGTAAGATGAAATCTTAGGGTTGTTTTGATTTGCATTTCCCTAATGACTAATGAAGTTGAGCATTTTCTAAGATGCTTCTCCGCCATCCGAAGTTCTTCAGGTGAGAATTCTTTGTTTAACTCTGTACCCCATTTTTTAATAGGGTTGTTCGGTTTTCTGGAGTCTAACTTCTTGAGTTCTTTATATATATTGGATATTAGCCCTCTATCTGATGTAGGATTGGTGAAGGTCTTTTCCCAATTTGTTGGTTGCCGATCTGTCCTCTTGATGGTGTCCTTTGCCTTACAGAAACTCTGTAACCTTATGAGGCCCCATTTGTCAATTCTTGCTCTTAGAGCATACGCTATTGGTGTTCTGTTCAGAAACTTTCTCCCTGTACCGATGTCCTCAAGGGTCTTCCCCAGTTTCTTTTCTATTAGCTTCAGAGTGTCTGGCTTTATGTGGAGGTCCTTGATTCATTTGGATTTGAGCTTAGTACAAGGAGACAAGGATGGATCAATTCGCATTCTTCTGCATGCTGACCTCCAGTTGAACCAGCACCATTTGTTGAAAAGGCTATCTTTTTTCCATTGGATGTTTTCAGCCTCTTTGTCGAGGATCAAGTGGCCATAGGTGTGTGGGTTCATTTCTGGATGTTCAATCCTGTTCCATTGATCCTCCTGCCTGTCACTGTACCAATACCATGCAGTTTTTAACACTATTGCTCTGTAGTATTGCTTGAGGTCACGGATACTGATTCCCCCAGAATTTCTTTTGTTGCTGAGAATAGTTTTAGCTATCCTGGGTTTTTTGTTGTTCCAGATGAATTTGATAATTGCTCTTTCTAACTCTGTGAAGAATTGAGTTGGGATTTTGATGGGTATTGCATTGAATCTGTATAGTGCTTTAGGCAAAATGGCCATTTTAACTATATTGATTCTACCGATCCAGGAGCATGGGAGGTTTTCCCATTTTTTGAGGTCTTCTTCCATTTCCTTCTTCAGAGTCTTGAAGTTCTTGTCATACAGATCTTTCGCATGTTTGGTAAGAGTCACCCCAAGATACTTTATACTGTTTGTGGCTATTGTGAAGGGGGTCATTTCCCTAATTTCTTTCTCAGCCTGCTTATCCTTTGAGTATAGGAAGGCCACTGATTTGCTTGAGTTGATTTTGTAAACTGCCACTTTGCTGAAGTTGTTTATCAGCTGTAGGAGCTCTCTAGTGGAGTTCTTTGGGTCACTTAGGTAGACGATCATGTCGTCTGCAAATAATGATAGTTTGACTTCCTCCTTTCCAATTTGTATCCCTTTGACCTCCTTATGTTGTCGAATTGCCCGAGCTAGTACCTCAAGTACAATATTGAAAAGATAAGGAGAAAGGGGGCAGCCTTGTCTGGTCCCTGATTTCAGTGGGATTGCTTCAAGTTTCTCTCCGTTTAGTTTGATGCTGGCTACCGGTTTGCTGTATATTGCTTTTACTATGTTTAGGTATGGGCCTTGAATTCCTGTTCTCTCCAAGACTTTAAGCATGAAAGGATGCTGAATTTTGTCAAATGCTTTTTCAGCATCCAATGAAATGACCATGTGTTTTTGTTCTTTGAGTTTGTTTATGTAGTGGATTGTATTGATGGATTTCCGTATATTGAACCAACCCTGCATTCCCGGGATAAAGCCTACTTGATCATGGTGGATGATCGTTTTGATGTGTTCTTGGATTCGGTTGGCAAGAATTTTATTGAGTATTTTTGCATCGATGTTCATAAGGAAAATTGGTCTGAAGTTCTCTTTCTTTGTTGGATCTTTGTGTGGCTTTGGTATCAGCGTAATTGTGGCTTCGTAGAAGGAATTGGGTAGTGTTCCTTCTGTTTCTATTTTGTGGAATAGTTTGAAGAGTATTGGTGTTAACTCTTCTTTGAAGGTCTGGTAGAATTCTGCACTGAAACCATCTGGTCCTGTGCTTTTTTTGGTTGGAAGACTTTCTATGACTCCTTCTATTTCTTTAGGCTTTATGGGACTGTTTAGATGGTCTAGTTGTCCTGATTTAATTTTGGTATTTGGTATCTGTCAAGGAAATTGTCCATTTCCTCCAGATTCTCCAGTTGTGTTGAGTACAGGCTCTTGTAGTAGGATCTGATGATTTTTTGGATTTCCTCAGTTTCCGTTGTTATGTCTCCCTTTTCATTTCTAAGTTTGTTAATTTGGATACTTTCTCTGTGCCCTTTGGTCAGTCTGGCTAAGGGTTTATCTATCTTGTTGATTTTCTCAAAGAACCAGCTCCTGGTTTTGTTGATTTTTTGTATGGTTCTCTTTGTTTCTACTTGATTGATTTCGGCCCTGAGTTTGATGATTTCCTGCCTTCTACTCCTCCTGGGTGAATTAGCTTCTTTTTGTTCTAGGACTTTCAGGTGTGTCATTAAGTTGGTAATGTATGCTCTCTCCATTTTCTTTTTGGAGGCACTCAGGGCTATGAGTTTTCCTCTTAGCACTGCTTTCATTGTGTCCCATAGATTTGGGTATGTTGTGTTTTCATTTTCATTGTGTTCTAAAAAGTCTTTAATTTCTTTCTTTATTTCTTCCTTGACCAAGGTGTCATTGAGTAGAGTATTGTTCAATTTCCACGTGTATGTGGGTTTTCTGTTGTTTCTGTTGCTATTGAAGACCACTTTTATTCCATAGTGATCAGATAGGAGGCATGGGATTAGTTCTATCTTCTTATATTTGTTGAGGTCTGTCTTGTGACCAATTATATGGTCGATTTTGGAGAAGGTACCATGAGGTGCTGAAAAAAAGGTATATTCTTTTGTTTTAGGATAGAATGTTCTATATATATCAGTTAAATCTAATTGGTCCAAAGCTTCAATTAGTTTCATTGTGTCCTTGTTTAGTTTCTGTTTTCCTGATCGGTCCATTGAGGAAAGTGCAGTGTTGAAGTCACCCACAATTATTGTGTTAGGTGCAATGTGTGCTTTGAGTTTTAATAAAGTTTCTTTTATGAAAGAGGGTGCCCTTGCATTTGGAGCATAGATGTTCAGTATTGAGAGTTCTTCTTGTTGTATTTTTCCTTTGACCAGCAAGAAGTGTCCCTCAGAGTCTCTTTTGATGACTTTGGGTTGAAAGTCAATTTTATCTGATATAGCCATTCTGACTGGTGTAAGGTGAAATCTCAGGGTTGTTTTGATTTGCATTTCCCTAATGACTAATGAATTTGAGCATTTTTAAAGGTGTTTCTCTGCCATCAGAAGTTCTTCAGGTGAGAATTCTTTGTTTAACTCTGTACCCCATTTTTTAATAGGGTTGTTTGGTTTTCTGGAGTCTAACTTCTTGAGTTCTTTATATATATTGGATATTAGCCCTCTATCTGATGTAGGATTGGTGAAGATCTTTTCCCAATTTGTTGGTTGCCGATTTGTCCTTTTGATGGTGTCCTTTGCCTTGCAGAAACTTTGTAATTTTATGAGGTCCCATTTGTCAATTCTTGATCTTAGAGCATATGCTATTGGTGTTCTGTTCAGAAACTTTCTCCCTATACCGATGTCCTCAAGGGTCTTCCCCAGTTTCTTTTCTATTAGCTTCAGAGTGTCTGGCTTTATGTGGAGGTCCTTGATCCATTTGGATTTGAGCTTAGTACAAGGAGACAAGGATGGATCAATTTGCATTCTTCTGCATGCTGACCTCCAGTTGAACCAGCACCATTTGTTGAAAAGGCTATCTTTTTTCCATTGGATGTTTTCAGCCTCTTTGTCGAGGATCAAGTGGCCATAGGTGTGTGGGTTCATTTCTGGATCTTCAATCCTGTTCCATTGATCTGCCTGCCTGTCACTGTACCAATACCATGCAGTTTTTAACACTATTGCTCTGTAGTATTGCTTGAGGTCAGGGATACTGATTCCCCCAGATTTTCTTTTGTTGCTGAGAATAGTTTTAGCTATCCTGGGTTTTTTGTTATTCCAGATGAATTTGATAATTGCTCTTTCTAACTGTGTGAAGAATTGAGTTGGGATTTTGATGGGTATTGCATTGAATCTGTATATTGCTTTTGGCAAAATGGCCATTTTAACTATATTGATCCTGCCGATCCATGAGCATGGGAGGTTTTCCCATTTTTTGAGGTCTTCTTCCATTTCCTTCTTCAGAGTCTTGAAGTTCTTGTCATAAAGATCTTTCACATGTTTGGTAAGAGTCACCCCAAGGTACTGCATACTGTTTGTGGCTATTGTGAAGGGGGTCATTTCCCTAATTTCTTTCTTAGCCTGCTTATCCTTTGAGTATAGGAAGGCCACTGATTTGCTTGAGTTGATTTTATAGCCTGCCACTTTGCTGAAGTTGTTTATCAGCTGTAGGAGCTCTCTAGTGGAGTTCTTTGGGTCACTTAGGTAGACGATCATGTCGTCTGCAAATAATGATAGTTTGACTTCTTCCTTTCCAATTTGTATCCCTTTGATCTCCTTATGTTGTCGAATTGCCCGAGCTAGTACCTCAAGTACAATATTGAAAAGATAAGGAGAAAGGGGGCAGCCTTGTCTGGTCCCTGATTTTAGTGGGATTGCTTCAAGTTTCTCTCCATTTAGTTTGATGCTGGCTACCGGTTTGCTGTATATTGCTTTTACTATGTTTAGGTATGGGCCTTGAATTCCTGTTCTTTCCAAGACTTTAAGCATGAAAGGATGCTGAATTTTGTCAAATGCTTTTTCAGCATCCAATGAAATGACCATGTGTTTTTTTTTCTTTGAGTTTGTTTATGTAGTGGATTGCATTGATGGATTTCCGTATATTGAACCAACCCTGCATTCCCGGGATAAAGCCTACTTGATCATGGTGGATGATCATTTTGATGTGTTCTTGGATTCGGTTGGCAAGAATTTTATTGAGTATTTTTGCATTGATGTTTATAAGGGAGATTGGTCTGAAGTTTTCTTTCTTTGTTGGATCTTTGTGTGGTTTTGGTACCAGTGTAATTGTGGCTTCGTAGAAGGAATTGGGCAGGGTTCCTTCTGTTTCTATTTTGTGGAATAGTTTGAAGAGTATTGGTGTTAGGTCTTCTTTGAAGGTCTGATAGAATTATGCCATTGAAATAATGATCTTGGCAGCGAGAGTTAGGGCAAGCAGGCAAAGAGCAAAATCTTCCTTGTTGTGTATAGCCCTGGTCTTGTATTTTGATGCTAATTCTGCTTTCCAGGGAGGGGCTGCAGATGAGGAAAGGCTGTGAAGGTGGGACCCTGCTGGAGAAGATATGGTTCTGGGGACCTTGAGGTTCTATAGCCTAGTGCGGTTTCCTGTTCTCTTTCTATTTCCTGACTATGGAAGCCATGGGGCTGCGTGCTTACTTACCATGATAGAAAGAATCCCCTGGCCCAGAAAGCTGGGATGAACCTTTCCTTCCTCAGTTTGTCTCACCAGGTGGTTTTCGACAATAAGGAACTAAGTAAAATTATGCATGGTGTAAATTTTTTTCTAGTCAGCTCTTGTCCAGAATTCCCATAGCAGTGTTCTCCATAGTACACATCTGAAGGTGTCTATCTTTCTCACTCAAAGTTCCTCAGGCAATCTTCCCAGTAAAAATCATGATTGGAGCTGATTCCCATAGTAGAGCAAGATCTAAATAAAAATTCTTTTCTCTTTGCTTGGTCTTCATTCATTTCTACCAGATAAATGAAGTGAAGGGATATAAAAATGGAGATTCACATAATCACCTTCATCAGTATGGACTTACTGTACATTGATTATCAAATACCACCACCACCACCACCACAACTACCACTACCACCACCACCACAAGAATGACTCACACCATGCCAGGATTTTTAATTATTACCATCAGAATGGATGTATGTCATGCCATGACTGTCCATGACTGTCCAAAACAATAATTGCTACTATACATAATCTCTATTATCACAGGAACTGAAATGCAATACCACAACTGCCAGTAGCCACCACTGCCAGACTGCACAGACCATATCATGATTGATTTTCAGTCTCAACTACCACAAGAATGTATACAGCACACAACAGTTGCCACACATGTTCATTTTGGAGGAAATGAGGGCATCTGGAGCTCTTGTCATTTGTGTCCCATCTCTATATAAAAGACAGGACCAAGGCAGAGGACAGAAGAGCTGTAGCAAATAGTGTAGGCAAATCTACAATGAGACACGCATATGAGTTATTTCTTGCTGTAGGAAGTCAAAGGCGACCCTTCCTCTGGGACACCATAACCGCAGACAATGAGCAAGAAGAGCCTGTACATCAAGATCTGAAGTCTGTATCTAGAACCGGACCGGATGGTTTGTCGGATGCAGACTTGTTTATAATGAATAATTACTATTACACAACTGAGGCCGTGAAATGCTCATATCTGCTTTTTATCATGGTGATATTCTCATGCTCTAGGAATCTAAATAGCTATATTTAAAAATATCATTTGGGTGGTGGGAATAGCGTTCAAAAATCAGAGATTTGCTTTTGTTCTCCAGAATCATGCAGAAAAGTCTACTTTCCAGGTGGAGGATGATCTTAGTTGAGTCATATGTATCTTGATTTCTAGTGATATGTTTGAATAATGATTAAGTAGCTACAATTATTGCAAGATACACAGCATATATGACTGGGTTAAGGAGAAGCAGGAAGTATATCTCATTTCTAAGCCTATTTTCTTTTAAGCTCTTCTTTGTTGCACTTCTGAGTCTTCCATAATAAATGAAATTCAGTTGATATCAGCCACACTTGATGGTTGCTTCATTGTTAAGAACTTTATTAGATATTAACTTTTAATAAACACTAACAAAACATGTTATCTATTATTCATTTTAAGGGAAATATTTATACATCTACTCTGCTTGATTCTAAGATGTAGAGCTATGGTCAAACATAAGCCCAGATTCAAAAGAGAGATGGATATTTACATCAACAATTAATTATTATTTAATTTTAAATTTATTAATTCATAGTATGATCAGCACCGGAAACAAAAATTTCTTACAATCTGTGTGTTGTTTCTATACGTACATTCTGGAGCCTCAGAAAAAACATTTGTATGCTACATGTATGATACAGTCACAGTTGGTTGTTGCTACAAATCTTGTCAGCATGTGTTCCTAGCAAGGTCTCACTCATTTCTTCATGACATGTTTTGCTTAACCATTAATACTGAATTTATCTCAATGTCCCGAAGATACCCATGACTCAGTTTTCTTTTTCTCTAGCTGAAAACTCTCCTTGCAACAGTCCATGACACCTCTTAAAAACGCAATGAACTTGGTGTAAACATCAGCTTCCTTGTTGTTTACTTCTATAAGCTAACCAATCTCTACACATTTTAGATGATGAAAACTTAGGAATCACAGGCTACTCATGTTACATTGCTGGTGTTACAGGGAATGAACTAAAGCAATTTGGATGTGAATTCTAAGCTCTTATGACCCCCTTTATTTTTAAATTTGTTTTAGTCTGACCTTCTAACCATTCATCTGAGATATCTCTCTTCCTCCTTCCATCCCTCCTTCCCGTCCTTCTTTGTTTTTCCTTCCTTCCTTCCTTCCTTCCTTCCTTCCTTCCTTCCTTCCTTCCTTCCTTCCTTCCTCTCCCTTCCTTTTTCCTTTTGCCTTTCTTTTCATCTTGTCATAGTCACAGTTACTATTACTGTGATGAAACACCATGACCAAAATCAACTTGGGGATGAAATTATTTATTTAGCTTACATTTCCACACTACTCTTCATCATTGAAGAGAGTCAGGACAGGAAGAGTACAGGGCAGGAACCTGTAGGCAGGAACCACAAAGACTTTGGAGGGGTGCTGCTTACTGGCTTATTCCTTACAGTTTGTTCAGCCTGCTTATTACAGAACCCAGAACTACCAGCCTAGAAATGGAACCATCTATAAGGGGCTGGGCCATGCCCCAGCAATTACTAATTAAGAAAATGCCCTACAGGTTAGCCTACAGCCCAGTCTTATGGAGGAAGTTACCTAATTGAGGTTCTTTCTTCTCAGATGACCTTAGCTTATGTCAAACTGTTATAGAACTAACCAGTAGTCACTCCTTCCTTCCTTCCTTCCTTCCTTCCTTCCTTCCTTCTTTCCTTCTTTCCTTCCTTCCTTCCTTTCTCTGTTTCTCTCTCTCTCTCTCTCTCTCTCTCTCTCTCTCTCTCTCTCTCTCTCTCTCTCTCTCTCTCTCTTCTCTCTCTCTTTTTCAGGTGTGTTACTGGGAATCAAACCTATTTCCAGGCAAGTACTGTTCTGCTAAGCTATATCTCAATCTCTTAGATTATTGAATCAAAATGAGTGAGTAGCCCAGTGTTAGACATATATTGATTTGAGCATCTGATTCAGGCTTGGCATTATCTGTCTTAACCATGAGGTTCATTCAGAGTTGGCTCTGTCTTTTAGATATATTTTAATGTATTTGTCCTTGAAGATAATATTAATATCTGTTCATAATTTATATCTTTATATAATTTCAGCATAATTTTATACACAGTAGGTATCAAACACATTTTTACTAAAGTCTTTATTAAAGTATGAGATATAGCCAAAGCTGGAACAGTTCAGACTTCAGAATAAAATAATGACAAAATGGTGCTGAAAAATGCTACGAAGTCTCATAAATACCAAGGATCTAAAGGATTGAAAAGGTAAATTAAGTGGCATACCTTAACATGCAGAATTCTAAAGAAAATCTATGTATGTATGCTGACTTTAAGGAGATAGGTCATGATTCACTCTCCATTCCCCGAGTGTGGGCTGCTCAAAGTACAAAAAATAGTGATTTAAAAACAAGAACAAAAATTTGTTCAGCTATTCAACAACCAGGTGAGCAGGCCCACTTAACAGTGATAAGCTACAGGTGCAGTATTGTTCTTGACATGATGAGATAAACGAGTTATTTATCTCTTTGATCTTCTTCCTGAAGACCTATAACTTCATGTGCATTACATAAAACAAACGTGAGCCAAGGCTATACTCTACAAAACACAAAAGGCCTTAAAATAGCAAAAATACTTAGAGAAATATGAGATTTATGTACATTTCACAGCAGTCTGAGAAGATGGGACTATTAGTAAAATACAGATTTCCAGATGAGATCTTGACACACACACACAAAAAAAAGCCCCAGGGAAAAACTTGGGACGTTTGAATCAAGTATAGACTTTAATAACATTTATTTTATATTAATATTAATGTATGTTGATTTAATTTACATTAATATTTATTAATGCATCTGCATCAGTTCTCTAGCTGACAAATGTGAAATACTAAAGCGAGATGACAAGAGAATTGTTTGTGTGCACAATGTACACAAGTCTCGGGTATTGCCTTTGCACTTTTTGATAAATGTAATAAAAACTATTGTAAATTCGGAAATTTATTTTTAAAAAACACACATGGATTCATTCATCAAGGTAGACTTTATTGATGATTGATTTATAAATATCAAGTTTCTTGGGCCTTATAACCAAAAGCTACTGGGAGCCCACAGATGTTGTATCTACTCTTTTCCCAGCCAGATATGCAGGACCCTGGTATAGAGATAGATACTGTTTAAATTGACAATGAAGAGTTGTGAAGTGCAGTGGGAAATTGCTAAAATATAGTACTGCCCCGCCAGGGCTCTGCTCCAAGTCCCTGCGGGTCCCACTCTCCTGCCCAGCACCCACTCCTTCCAAGTATCCGGCAAAGCATGACTCTTAAACTTTAGTAGTTAACCAAACATGTTTAAGTATATGTAACACTCAATTACATAATGCCAAATTACAATGATAAAGTTTTATCTCAATATTTCTAACCTCTCAGCACAACAGAAACACATCTGACACCATCTGGATCTCTGTGTCCCCTCCTCTCTCTCTGCCCCTCCTTCTCTTAGCTCCTCCTCCTCTCTCCCCTCCAATCACTGGCCTCTCACTGCCTCAGTGTGACTGGATAGGGAATATCTTGCATCAGTGAAGTATTTGTCTGTCTCTATGAATCAGAACATCCCAAAATGATGGAATTCCTACACTTCTTTAAACTATTATGTTTTCCCAACCCTAAATTACTTCTTATTCTTTAATGCCAGTTTTAAATTAATCCATGGCTCAGGAAAAACATTATGAATGATGTTGTCTAATTTTGGTGAATTTAAAAATAGAGAGAGGGTCATCGTCGTAAGAAAGAAGCCTCACTACCTGTTTGAAGCCTCACTATTCTGAGCTGGTCTAGTTTTACTTTGAGCCAAGAAAACAATTACACAGTCTTTGGATGTGGGGAGGAAGGGTGTCTTCATGGACAGCCTGTGTCACCTGCTTGGCCAGCAAAGAGCCAGCCCTGATGGGGAATCATATTCAGGTGTACACGAGCCACACCCATGTGACAGAAAATTCTGCACACTGCAGCTGCTCATGGTGATGATTGCTGACAGAAGTTCCTCAGGTTCACTGTGTAGGACAGCACGTCTTCTTTGTGGTCACTTTGTAGTTTCATATCTTGTCGAAAGATATGAAAGGTATATAAAGGTATGAAAGAAGATGCTATCTTGTCTAAAGGGGAGGAGTGTGGTTCTCTCCTACCTGACTCAGGCTTGCAAGGACAATTCTTCAAGAGAGTGTTTCACCTCAGTTAGACAATTTTCTTCTTCTCATTATACTATAGCAGTTATTCAAATGCTTCGGAGAGCAAGGGTAAGATAGAGAGTATTATATACATAGGTTTACCTAGAGAAATAATGGCCATCTGAGACCTGAAGTGCCTGAGAGGTATGCACAAAGGATGCTAGTACACCTCCTTTGCTAATTAATGAAGGCAGTCTCCCTATTTGCATAATATTAATAAGCTGCATTACTTTCTAATCATGTTACATTGATTCTCATCCTAAAAGATGTGACTTAAACTCATCCTCCTCAAACTGGATGGGATTTATCTGTGAGGCTACACCATGGTTTATCTTGGACTTCCTGGGGATTTCCCCACTAGGGAAATTCAACCATCCACAGTAGAAGTGTCTGTGCTTACCTCATTTT
Source organism: Apodemus sylvaticus (assembly GCF_947179515.1). Classification (NCBI taxonomy): domain Eukaryota; kingdom Metazoa; phylum Chordata; class Mammalia; order Rodentia; family Muridae; genus Apodemus; species Apodemus sylvaticus. The sequence goes on from NC_067489.1 coordinate 26,737,347, forward strand.
TTTTTATTTACCATACAGTGATACCTAACATTGATTTCTGACACTTAGTAGATAATGCATTGTTAGGTAGATAAAATTGTACTTATGGAGAAAGATATCTTAAATATAACAGTTTTTTTTGCTTATTATTACAGGATATCTCTCTTGTCCACCTAGCAGAAGTCTATCAAGACTCACATACAATGTGTTTTAAAAGGTGTAAACTGTCAAGTTTATTAATACAGGTGAAATAATAAGGAACACTCCACAAACTACTTTCTGTTAGCTTAGGTTTCTCAAATATAACCCCAATGTTTATAAGAATACTTGGTGGGGATATAGTCTGATAAAGTTAGTAATGCCAGAGGCAGGGAGACAGAACAATCATTTTAATCTAATGCTGTTTAAATCCAAAACCTTGTAATAGTTTACATAAAGATGAGATTCCCAGGTCATTAAAAGAGATACACATCTGGCTGAGTCTTTTTAGTGCTTTTCACCCTCCCCGTGTATTCTGATACAAAGAGCTGTGTTACCCACAAAGGCACCTTGTCTGTAATCTCCTAATATGTAAGATGAAGGCAGAACTAGATAAGAGAATTAAAAACTGAGTTAGTTGTTCTCCCCATGGCTACTCCTGAGATGTTCAATAAGTCACTTAGAATGATATATGCGTGTGTGTGTGTGTGTGTGTGTGTGTGTGTGCAACTTACATTTGCAATGTATTGTATTGGAAATTATTTTATTTTTTCATGCAACTGTTAGTGTACCCAGGGATGTGCATCCTAGGAGCTAGGAACTGTGTTTTTTCAGTGTGTGAGTTGACATTATGGACAATGCAGACCCTGGTCATCTGGGATCCTGAAGATGCTATGAAGATGGAGAAAAGGATTCCTCAGTACTGTGACATGTTGATACAGATTGGCACTCCTTCTTGGAGCCCATTTCCCTGAGCTACAAAAGACTGGACACCATTGTCTCCACATTCCTAGCACGCTTCCATTCTCCAACACTCCCTTCTATCTTTTGACTTCTATTTTGGATATCCTTGGGTGTGGTGGCTGGGTGTGGTGGCTGGATCAGAAAGTGAATGTGAATGGAACAGCTCACTTTGCTACAAACAAAAACAAACAAACACAAATAGGCATTTAGGATAGGCAGCTTAATGATAGTACTTATCCATTACAAGCTAAGAGCTTTTGAAAAAATGGTAACAACCAGTCCGTCTATCTGAAAGCTCAGATTCACTGAACCTGGAGAAATTGAATTCTCTTTCATATTTGGGTTTCTTTTTTGCCTACATTTCCACCAAGGTGTAAGGTGAAGTGTCAAACGAGATGTGTTGCAAAGGAATGCCACTGAAGGTGGACAAATCTGCTCTCTAATGAGCAAGGGTAGTTGCAGGTCTTCAGGGAGGTAGGCCTGATATCCATGTATCCCACTACACATTGACATGAAGGAATGCTTTAGGCAAACGGCAGGTAACTGATGGGGACTTATTTTAAGAAACTGCTCTCAGAAGTCCTAATGGGAACCTTCTATTAACAATGGCCAAACAGTTAATCAATTCAAGGGCCAAAACTATTTTCCCATTTGATTTATTTTAGATTCCAGGGCAAGGAATATATATGCAGCAGGTAGTGTTTAATGAGGAGAGAAAAATATCTCTTAATGTACAGAGGCAGTTTGGAGTTGAAAGCTCCGCTAAATACACAGTGTAGGTTTTCATAGACTTTCTTTCTATATATCACTGTGGCGTTACGCTAAATTCCAGCATTAGGGATGTTACTTTGAAGGGTATATAAAGTAAATGTTTTATTACAATGTTTTGAAAGAAAGAAATGCTAAATAAAATGCTGTGCATTACCTCTCATCACTCATTTTATCACCAAAATATTTCTATAAAACTTTTGTCATTTTTTTTTTTAGTCAATCGAATGCTAGTAGGTTCTAAAGATAAGGGTCTGATTTCAAATAGAGGCATAGGGCATAATTTCACCCAAGTGATGTGTGCTTATTTGGCATATTGTTGAACTATGACAAGTTTCTTCTTGTTATATAGATAATACTATTCCCTAAGGTAGAACAGTACAAGCCTCAATGAGTAAAACAAAATTACAGTGAATATGTTGGTAGGCCTACCACCTATAGACAGAGGGCCAGAGCTACTGTTTTGAAACTGTGGATACCAATCAGCTGTAGTAATCACTTGCTTCCCTAGAGAAACTCAGTTATAAATATGTGGTATTTGAGGTACAGTGATGGTTTATTAAAGGTGTTATGAAAGCATATTTTCCTTGGAACATGTACTTAGTTTCTTCCCACCCATTGAAAGGGGTCACTTCTCACTGTAGGACAACCTACCCGTGGGAGTGGACAGACAGGTCTTACATGTGGCTCTCCTGTTGGTTGTTAACTTTCCTTGGATTTTATGTTCAAATTCACAGGGAGCAGAATTCTGCCAATAGTTATTCCAAGCCATGGAGATGGTGACTAGAGGGCAACTCTAGGTGGGGATTTGCTAAAATGAGGTCTTTCGAAAACTTACATAGAAAATCAGGTGCCTTGTGTTCTTAGTGTGTTCCTTGTGTTCCACCACCTCTGAGAGTCTGTCTTACAATTTTTCTCTCTCCAAGTGATTGTCACAAACATAACCTTCAGAATGTTTAGAATGCCTAAAATAGATCAATGGTGAAAGAATCTAATAGACAGTATATTTTGAAGTTGTCTAATATGTCTGTTTCCCTTCCAATGAAATCAACAGACTATCTCTTAATGCTGCCTGAAACAAAAAGCAATTGATTACGAGAGGCCATTATTGGAGTTAACAGTAACAAACGGGTCCCAAATAGTTAGGAATTTCCAAGGTGCAGTTCAAGCTACATAAAGACCTGGAACTGGAACCCTGATATCACAGGAATGACAGTGGTATAAGTGGCTGGCTCAGATTCAAGGCAAAGGACACTGTCAAAAGGACAAAAAGGCAACCAACAAACTGGGAAAAGATCTTCACCAACCCTACATCCAACAGAGGGCAAATATGCAATATATAAAAAGAACTCAAGAAGTTAGACTCCAGGGAGCCAAATAACCCTACTAAAAATGGGGTACAGAGCTAAACAAAGACTTTTCACCTGAAAAATTTCAAATGGCTGAGAAGCACCTTAAGAAATGTTCAACATCATTAGTCATTAGGGAAATGCAAATCAAAACAACCCTGATATTTCACCTTGCACCAGTCAGAATGGCTAAGATTAAAAACTCAGGAGATAGCAGGTGTTGGCAAGGATGTGGAGAAAGAGGAACACTCCTCCACTGCAGGTGGGATTGCAAGCTGTTACAACCACTCTGGAAATCAGTCTGGCGGTTCTTCAGAAAACTGGGCATGACACTTCCAGAGGACCCTGCTATACCACTCCTGGGCATATACCCAGAGGATTCCCTGGCATGCAATAAGGACACATGCTCCACTATGTTCATAGCAGCCTCATTTGTAATAGCCAGAAGCTGGAAAGAACCCAGATGTCCTTCAATGGAGGAATGGATACAGAAAATGTGGTATATTTGCACAGTGGAATACTACTCAACAATTAAAAACAACAAATTCATGAAATTATCACCAGGACTAGAAAATATCATCCTAAGTGAGGTAACCCATTCACAAAAGAATATACATGGAGTGCAGTCACTGATAAGTGGATATTAGTCCAGAAGCTCTGGATACCCAAGACACAATTCACATATCAAATCATTCCCAAGAAGAAGGAAGGAGAAGGCCCTGGTCCTGGAAAGGCTTGATGTAGCAATGTAGGGAAGTACCAGGACAGAGAAGTAGGAGGGGGTTGATTGGGGAATGGGTAGAAGGAAAAGGGCTTATGGGACTTATGGGGATGGGGGAATTGGGAAAGGGAAAATCGTTTCGAATGTAAACAAAGAATATATAAAATAAAAAAATAAACATTTTTACTTCACCTACAAATGGAAAAGAATGAATTGTGATTTTTTTTTAGTAGCCTCCATTGGTGAAAATGTTGCACAGACACCTAGCATAACATTGTGGAAGAAAGTTTTTTTTGAAAAGAAGTTGTGTCTGGTCATGAACAAATGAACTCCGAAAGGAGTTAGTGTCTGCAGAGGCTGATGGATCGAATGGAATTTCAGCACTCTGGACAGACTGGATTTCTGTAGTTTCAAAGGCTAATTCCTTTATCTTGGTCTAAGCCTTCTGGAACAGCCATTTCTTGATCCATAATGTATATTAACTAACAACTCATAATAATAAATAAGAACCTCTTACAAGCTATTGACTTAGAGGAACTATAGCTTCCACTGGTCCAAGAGCTAAGATTGTATCTCGGTCCTATAAAATAGCTCTCCCTAGTTTGTTGTACCCACCTCTTTGATGCATCCACTAAGATACTTTAAACTTGACTTTCTTTGTTCTCCAAAACCATTAAAACCCATGAAAGTGCTTCCATATGGGAACATGGAATTTGGGGTAACCTGAATTTGTGTTCCCAAGTCATGGTCCCTCAAGAAGGCTCCAGAATTGATGCCCATTATCACCTTTCAGATGAGTGCTGTGATTTTTAGGTCAATGTTGTCATCTCGTCCATTCCAAACTAGATCTTAGACTGTATGCTCATGCAGTGATTCTAACTCATCTGTCACTACTAAACCAGAACACTACAGCAATCATGGCCACTAAGGGTCCCTGATGCATTCCCTGCTGGCTCAAGTCCGGGATATTGTGTTTGACTATCATCAGGTGTGCTGCCATTGGAACCTCAGCCGTTTAACCTTGCTATGTTGCCATTAGGCACTTTCTGTAGCTGCATATCATCAATTCTTCCAAATGATTTTCTTCCTGAATCCCTATTAGTTCTAGCCTAGTTCTAGTGATAACGGGCATCAATTCTGGAGCCTTCTTGAGGGACCATGACTTGGGAACACAAATTCAGGTTACCTCAAATTCCATGTTCCCATGTGGAAGCACTTTCATGGGTTTTAATGGTTTTGGAGAACAAAGAAAGTCAAGTTTAAAGTATCTTAGTGGATGCATCAAAGAGGTGGGTACAACAAACTAGGGAGAGCTATTTTATAGGACCAAGATACAATCTTAGCTCTTGGACCATTGGAAGCTATAGTTCCGCTAAGTCAATAGCTTGTAAGAGGTTCTTATTTATTATTATGAGTTGTTAGTTAATATACATTATGGATCAAGAAATGGCTGTTCCAGAAGGCTTAGACCAAGATAAAGGAATTAGCCTTTGAAACTACAGAAATCCAGTCTGTCCAGAGTGCTGAAATTCCATTCGATCCATCAGCCTGAATCCCTATTAGTTCTAGCCCTATAAATCTGACCAGTTTTATCTTGCCTCCTGTGCAGTCCACGGTAATAAGCATCAGCAGGTATCATGAGCCACGCTATGCATGTCCCCAAAAGGAACAAGACTCTGATTGAAGTAACAAAAAGTGCTTTGTTTATCTCAGGAGATAAAGATCAGCACGTAGCACAATCTGTTGGATGTTTCATATCAAGGAGGAAGAATTAGCAACAGGACTTGGTAGAAATCAGTTCAAGTGAAAAGATTCTAACTGTATCAGGTTTGGCAGTAAAGCAATAGCATGTAATTCAATTGTTGGACTCAGTTTGTGATGAAATTATAGTAATATACTCATTCACTCATTCAGTTTTTATTCATTCATTCTTTATTCACTCATTCTTTGTCTGTTTCTCAGGCACTCAAGATTTACCAACAACGTGAAGGAAATAGTTCTGAATGTTTGCATCTACTAGAAAGTTTACTCAAGTGGGACTACTCAGTAAACACCTCAATGCATAAAGTTAAAGAAATAAACGGAAGTGTCATGCCCAGTTTTCTTAGGAATCACCAGACTGATTTCCATAGTGATTGTACCATCTTACAACCCCACCAGCAGTGAAGGAGTGTTCCTCTTTCTCCACATCCTCGCTAGCACCTGCTGTCTCCTGAGTTTTTTTTTTTTTAAGTTTTTTCTTTATTGATATATTTTTTATTTACATTTCAAATAATTTCCCCTTTTCTGGGTCCCCACTCCCCACAAGTCCCATAAGCCCTCTTCCCTCCCCCTGTTCCTCCATCTACCCCTTTCCACTTCCCTGTTCTGGTATTCCCCTATACTGTTGCACTGAGTCTTTCCAGAACCAGGGGCCACTCTTCCTTTCTTCTTGTACCTCATTTGATGTGTGGATTATGTCTTGGGTATTCAAAGTTTCTAGGCTAATATCCACTTATCAGTGAGTGCATACCATGATTGATCTTTTGAGACTGGGTTACCTCACTTAGTATGATGTTCTCCAGCTCCATCCATTTGTCTAAGAATTTCATGAATTCATTGTTTCTAATGGCTAAATAGTACTCCAGTGTGTAAATATACCACATTTTTTGTATCCATTCCTCCGTTGAGGGACACCTGGGTTCTTTCCAGCTTCTGGCAACTACAAATAGGGCTGCTATGAACATAGTGGAGCATTTGTCCTTATTGCATGCTGAAGAATCCTCTGAGTACATGCCCAGGAGTGGTATAACAGGTCCTCAGGAAGTGTCATGCCCAGTTTTCTGAGGAACCGCCAGACTGATTTCCAAAGTGGTTGCACCATCTTGCAATCCCACCAGCAGTGGAGGAGTGTTCCTCTTTCTCCACATCCTCGCCAATACCTGCTGTCTCCTGAGTTTTTGACCTTAGACATTCTGACTTGTGTGAGGTGAAATCTCAGGGTTGTTTTGGTTTGCATTTCCCTAATGATTAATTATGTTGAACATTTCTTAAGGTGTTTCTCAGCTCTTCGAAGTTCTTCATGTGAAAATTCTTTGTTTAGCTCCGTACCCCACTTTTTTTTCAATGAAACGGTAAGGTTTATGCCAGACTTTACAAGAAGACATTAAAAAGTTCCAAATAATTGAGAAAAATTTAAAGAAAATACTGCAGAATTTTTTCACACCATATATAACAAGTTAAAATTAAAGTATACATTCGAGATTAGTTAGGAAAAATAGGCTTGTGAGTGGCTGGTACTAGATCATGGTATATTCTATGAAAAAATAGAATTAGTATTCCTATTTTTCACTGCCTCTAAAAGTAAATTGCAGATAGATTATAGCCCTAGACATGAACAGAAAACTAGAAGCTTCTATAAGAATATGTGAAAATATATCATGTTCTTGCATAAGAAAAAAAGTTTTAACAGAAAACAAAGTTACTGTCAGTAATAGAACATACTGGAAAACTAGGCCATATTGAAATCCTTTTTTAATGTGGGTTATTTGGTTCTCTGGGTTCTACCTTCTTGAGTTCTTTGTATATATTAGATATTAGCCCTCTGTCGGATTTAGGGTTGGTGAAGATCCTTTCCCAATCTGTTGGTTGACGTTTTGTCCTTTTGACAGTGTCCTTTGCCTTACAGAAACTTTGTAGTTTTATGAGGTCCCATTTGTCATTTCTTGATCTTAGAGCATAAGCTATTGGTGTTCTCTTCAGGAACTTTTCCCCTGTGCCCATGTCTTCAAGGGTCTTCCCCAGTTTCTTTTCTATTAGTTTGTTTTTAACCTTAGCCATTCTGACTGGTGTGAGGTGAAATATCAGGGTTGTTTTGATTTGCATTTCCCTAATGGCTAATGATGTTGCATTTCTTAAGGTGCTTCTCGGCCATCGCAATTTCTTCAGGCGAAAATTCTTGTTTAGGTCTGTACCCCATTTTTTTTGCAGTCTGATGAGTTCTGTACCCCATTTTTAATAGGGTTATTTGGTTCCCTGGGGTCTAACTTCTTGAGTTCTTTGTATATATTGGATATTAGCCCTTTATAATTGGATATTAGCCCTCTGTACCTCTCCTGGGCATATACCCAGAGGATTCCCCAGCATGCAATAAGGACAAATGCTCCACTATATTCGTAGCAGCCTTATTTATAATAGCCAGAAGCTGGAAAGAACCCAGATATCCCTCAATGGAGGAATGGATACAGAAAATGTGGTATATATATACACAATGGAGTACTATTCAGCAATTAAAAACTATGAATTTATGAATTTTTTAGGCAAATGGATGGAACTGGAAGATATCATCCTAAGCGAGGTAAGGCAATCACAAAAGAATACACATGGAATGCAATCATTGATAAGTGGATATTAATTAGCCCTGAAGCTCTGAATACTGAAGATACAAGTAGCATATCAAATGATTCCCATGAAGAAGGAAGAAGAGGGCCCTAAACCTGGAAAGGCTTGATCCAGCATTGTAGGGGAGTACCAGGACAGAGAAAAGGGAGGGGGAAAGATAGGAGAATGGACGGAGAGAAGAGGACTTATGGGGCATTGGGGAGGGGGGACTGGGAAAGGGGAAGGCTTCTAGAATGTAAACAAAGAATATAGAAAATAAAAAAAAAGAAACGAAAAAGTAAAAACATTCCCCTCGCCCTACTTGGTATATTTTCCATTTATCCTTACCATTCAAAAAGTGTTTCCACAGTCTCCACTGGCAATAAATGGAGAAAGTTATTCCTGCCTACAGACTCTAGCATCTCTAGGCCTTGAAGCTACTTTTAGTTTCTGACAATATTAGTTGCTTTTGAATATCTGAGAGGATAAATTTAGTAAGGAGAGATGGGGTTTGGCTTCAAGTTCCAGAACATCAGTTATTAATCACCCGGCCTCTTGCATGGTCAGAAAATCACCATAATGAGAATATGTAGAGAATGAAACCCTATACCTCATGATGTATAGGAAGCAGAGGTGGAAATAGGAAAGGACCAGGGACAAGTTATCCAAAAGAAGACCATTTACAGAGTCTTACTATTTTCAGTTAGGTCCTACCTCTTAAAGTCTTGTGCTGACAGTTGAAAATGTATGTAGAGAATTACATACAAAGAGCTTAGGATAGTCTACACTATCTCTAGTGTTCTGAATCATTACTCACTATTGCAATTAATAGTTTGATGTAAATTTATTCTTGGTGCCTTTATCAGGGTAGTTGATTATAAAAGGCTCTAGAGAATTAAAAATACAATAAATAATAATAACCACATGAAAAATGTATTATATATTTTGAGAGTTAAAATTAGAAAATTTTAACTCTCAAAATGGTTAATGAATAATTATAAAGTAATAGGTAATAATGACCAATTTCATAGGTGCTCTTCAGAATGCTTTTGAGCCAGAACTTGTAAAACCTTCTGGATATCCAGGACAGATTCTCTGCATCTATGGTTTCCTAAAAGGTTCATTGGCACCTTATTCTTGATGTAATCAGCTATAACCAATGGTTCCAATTGTCTACTATTCAGTTTTGTGCTTCAAGAGAAAGGCCTAGGAACATATGTGGACTGGTAAACTACCTTCTAACTTTAGCATGAAGCTTGCTGGGAGATTCCTCAGTCTGCTTTGGCAAGATACTGCTCTAGCGACCATATCAATCTACTTATAGATAGAAATGCAAATAAAGAAAAATATCAAGAGACAAGAAGGTAAATCTTATTGGAAATCCCAAATCATTGATGTCATCATTTAATCTCAGCTTTATTAACTTTGGGTAATTTGTATCAAGTACATGATGAGAAACCAAAATATTTCTCATGTGATTTTTAGTCTCAAACTTCTTTACTAGTTTTCTTTTTGAAATAATACTGGTAGGAGCCTTTCCTAAATGTAGAAATAGCAATAGGCCAGAAAAATACTGCATGTGGATATTACTATAATGTACAACTTAACATTATACATTTCCATATTGGATAAATGACTTAAGACACTCTGTATGTTTATAAACAAGAATAAAAATCAATTCAATAGAAAAATTGAACCCCACAAAGAACAGAACCTCCAGAATTTGACAGTATATATGTATAGAATTAAATCTATGGCTACATTAGCATTCATGAATCTTATATATTCTTTGTTTACAATCATTCACAATATAGTACTTTTCTTTAACTTACATTTAAGCCCAAACAAGAGAAACTACATATCATTGTAAACACTTTAATAGCACATTAATATAAGAATGGCTGGCTGATTGAATTATTACCACCTATTATAAGCACTCAGCACAGAAAAAGTGGAATATAAGCGCTATGTTTCCATCCATAATGAGTATTCCTGGTGTCATTAATTCATTCTCTCATCAGGAAATGTAGTGGGGTGCCATTTCTCCACCCCTTGAAACTCTGCAGGTCTGGGAAATGTGTTTAGTCTACATGATCTAAGGGGTAATGCTGTATTCTTTCTTTGATGCATTTCATTTCCTGTGGCCCACTCCCTGGTCTGCCTAGATCATGATTCCACAGACTGATGCAATATATATATCTGTACCCGAACAGCCTGGAATGCTATGCTTTCATGTAGTGTAAGGCACCCGTGGTGATTTGAATAAGAATGGCCCCCATAGGCTCTTAGAGTTGTATGCTTAGGGAGCAACACTATGAAAGAATGAGGAGGTGTGGCCTTGTTGTAGTTGTGGCCTTGTAGGAAGAAGTCTCGAGGGGTAGGCTTTGGAGTTTCAAAACCTCAAGCCAGTGCCCAGTGTCTAGTTCTTTCTGCTGCCAGCAGATCCATATGCAGAACTGTCAACTACTTCTCCAGCACCATGTCTGCCTACGTGCTGCCATGCTAGTGCTATGATGAGAAAGAACTACAACTCTGGAACTCTAAACAAGTTCCAATTAAGAGATTTCTTTGATAAGAGCTTCTGTGGTCATGCTGTCTCATCTTAACAATATGATGACTAAGACAGCACCCAAGGCCATTGAAATGTACAGTAGACCAAACTAACATTGTCTAGATGTTAATTTGGTCTACTAATGCCAGTTAGTAGAGCAAACAAACTGGCATTTGGGGGCATGCCTTAGAGGATATTCCATATACTACAATTTGCAGAAGATACAGACTTCCAGACTCACATTGGTTAGGTATTTCTTAAACGTTGAGCTTGAGAGGGAGCAGGGAAGAATTGGAAAGATAGAGAGTTTCATAGCAACCTCCTCCATCTTTTACTGCTTAAGGAAGGCTGGGGCATGTCTCCAGGTCACATGCAAATGACTTAACCCAGAAAGTAAGGGATGGTTGGATCCACTTCAGACATGTTGTTGCATTGTCAAACTCTATGGGGAAGAAATATAAGAGCAGCTGAGAAAGGGGCTGGCACATTTATTTGTCATTTTCATTAAGTAATACTTTCATCTAAGGTGCCAGTAGAGATATGAGAATTCCAAAATTAAGTACAAGTTTCACATGCTGTTCCTTTTGGTGAGATGGGGAGGATGCCTCATGGAGCAGTGCACTTAAATAATGGAGTATTAAACAAAGGCAAGCAGATACTGATAAAACATAAAGCTCCAAGCAGAGAGTGGGTTAAAAGCATGTCATCTGATTGATAGTTAATTAGGGAAAATACAGCTAAGTGGCACATATTCCATTTCTAAACCCAAGACATCTGGACACGCTGCTTCTTCATTAGATTCAGTGACCTTACCGCAAAGAGTGATTGAATTCTAAATTTAATTCTCACTTTATTTTATAAAAGGTTAATCCCCTCCATTCTCCACTAACCACAATGATTTCTTTGAGTTTTCAATCCCTGGGTCTTATCTGTCACTACTAATGTCAGTCATGAATTTACTGAAGGAGCATTATGCAGGATTAAACTATTTCTGCCCCTACTCCTGTCAGGTGGGGTCTGGCTTTGGCGTCTCCAACTCCTAGGTCAAGGAATTCTCCTGACTCAGCCTCTCAAGTAGCTGGGACAATAGGTGCTTACCACCAGCGAGCTTGGCAAAGCACTTATTTTTCCATCCCTTTTGGCCATATTCTCCTATGAAGTTTTTTCCTGCTCTTTGTAGCTTTCATGTGGCCTCCCAGCCACCTACTGTTCTTGAAGAAAATCCTTTCCTCCTGCCTCCTGTATTCTCATGGCTTTTGCGCTGTCTTCTTCCAGTCTTGAGTTCCCTCCACTTTTTCCATGTCTTCTATCAGCTCCTTAATCATGCTGTTTGGAAAACTGCCATCTTTGAAGCAGATATTTCCTTGTGGGTTGATGCTCGCCCGTTTTTGCCTCTTCATAGTTCTACTTTAATTACACAGAAGCTTTCTTCAATGGAATTTTTTTTTTCATTCCTTCTGAATTCCCTGCTATGAAAGACTCTTTTGAACTTTCTGTTTGACAGCTCTTCAGGCAAGTGGATGGAAGCAACATTTAAAAACAGAAAAAAAAAAAAAAACCCGAAATGGAACAAACACGTCGTGTGGTGGGTATGTCACTTCTAGGCTATGGCTATGATTTCACGGTACTTGTTTGCCTTTGAGGTTTATCCCAGTTATGCTGGCATGTTAGGGCAGAGGCTTTGTTTATCCCCACGAGGGGCATTTCTCCATTTTCTTAAATGACTGCAATGCCTTAAGAGTTTATCGGGGCATAGAGATGCAAGTCTGTAATTCTAGCACTCAGAAGGGAATTCACATTTGAGGGAAGTGGAAGACTACATAGGAACTTTAAGCCTAGTCTTGACTATATAGTGAGAATGTCTCAAGATGCAGAACAAAAAGATTCTTACTCTGTACTATTTTTGCTTTTGCAGTTGTTTTGTTCTTTATATTTCTTGCATTTTAGTTACAGAGATGTGACAGTTTCTAAAAACTCTTATCTTTTAGACTGGATCTTAGATTTATTTTTTTCTACCACCTACTTATTAGGTTCATTTTCCAGTCCCCTAGTTTTTCTGGGAAATTCTCTGTGTCTTCATATATTTGAATCCCTAATCTTCTCCGAGTAATTATTTTCTGAACTATCTCCAAATCCACTTGCCTTACTACAAAACATGGCAGCCTTGGCCAAGCAGTTCGGTGACGCCTCATTAGCATCCAAGAATATCTCAGTACCACTCTAAACCTTCAGCCAAGTCTACTTTCTAGACCCCTAACCTAGGATAACCCCATCAAGCCCTGTCTCCTTCTTCCAACTGGGCTGTCAGCAGTAACTAAAGAAAGTCACGAAACCAAGATAATTGGGTCCACTGCAATTTCATGCTAAGCAAACCCAGACAGGTCTTCCCTGCTGCTCAGCAATCCTTTGATTTATCTATTTGCAGTAGTCCTCCTTTATGCCAGGATGACACAACCCAAGACCCCTAGTGAATCCTGAAACTTCAGATAGTAACCAGCCTAGTTTATACTATGCTTCCTCTGTTCAAGCATACCTAAGAGAAAGTTCAATTTTAAATTAAGCCCAGTAAAAGATGAATAATAACAGGATAATTATAATAACATATCAGTAAAAGACATGTAAATATGGCCTTCTTGATTTAAAAATATGGTACTGTAGATCTTACCAACCTCTGAAAACAATTTTTTTTCTCTGATGAGCCGTGTTCACATTTGCACTTAAAGCATGCATGTCTGGATTGGCACCATAGCTTGTCTTGCATTTTTGAGCTTATTAGCAATCGAAGTGAAGGTTATTTGAGCACAATCATTGGCATGCTGCTATAATCATTCTGCTAACCAAGATGCCCATCAAGTTGATAGGGGGCAGATATTGTATGCACCAAGGACACTTGGGAGAGAGAGGTGGTAATTTCACCATGCTGCTCTGAGGTGTATCTCATTTATAACTGATACATAAGGGTGGTGTAAATGGTTCAGAGGTTAAGAGCATCAGTTGCTCAGAGGGCCAGGGTTTGATTCCCAGCTTCCACACAGCAGCTTGCAAACTTTCTGTTCTCCAATCTCAGGGGGTCAAATGCCTTTTTGTGGCCTCTGTGGGCACTGTAGACGCATGGTACATAGGCATAGATGTAGAGAAGCAACCGTAAACATAAAAACCTGTGCTTTTTTAATTTTTGGAACTTTTCATTAATATTTAAAAAAATTATCTGTGACTATCTGAAACTGTGAAGTTTGGTATATAGAAGACAATCTCTTTCTCATGTGAACGAATGTGTGTGTGTGTGTGTGTGTGTGTGTGTGTTGTGTCTGTGTGTATACATGTGTGTCTATGAGGGATGGAAGAAAACATCTCCTATGACAAATGGAACATATCATTCATTAGCATTTTTCTTAGATACCCACAACTACATAGGTCACCTGAAGGCCCTAACTGCACTTAGAATGACAACATGAAAACTCTGTTATTAGTTTCCCTCCTTTCTTCAACATTTTACAGAGTACCAGAGTTCTTCCTGGTCTATTCTTTTTTCAGTAGAATGACAGTATGTCCCATTCTTGCTATTTTCCACCTATGCACTGATTAAAAACCTGCTTCTGTCTTTACCATCAGTTACCATAGATGACTCATCAACAATTTCAAGGTTTCCTTTCCTATAATATTTTCCTCTGTATCAGTTTGCAAGCTTATATTTTAAAGCTCCAGAAAATTTATGTCCAGTATTTTGGGGGTAATAATGATTAAATTTTTATAGGTGATTAGAAGTAAAGATTTATGAAATATTAGTAGCAATGTAAGAGGGAAGATAATTGGGATCAGAACATAGTTTTTGGTGTGGTAGAAAATTGGGAACCATAAGAGAAATCAGCGAGTGCCCTGTAACACTATGTTGACTAGGCATGGTCGAGTGTTAGAAGCCAGTGGTCAGCATTCCGATTCAGAAATGTATGTGTTGAGGTCAAGTCCAAAAGTATCCCCTAGACTGTAATTTTTATGACTTGGAAAATTTCAGTTTGTGTTAATCCTTTGCACATTGCAGCATAGGGTAGAGTTCAGTGTCCATAAAATGAGATAATCAACAGTGGTACAACTTGAGTCCAGGTACCTAATATGGACTCCCACTTCAAATTTGAAAGGCAAGCCTAAGACTGCCCTTTCCTTGTGAGCCATCTCTTAACATAGAGAGGCTTGTGGCCAGGATTTACTTAAGCAGAGGAACAAGGTGAATCCCTCCATGGGAGGACAAGATACTGCATTGAGAGCAGGAGGGCAAGGCACACTCCCATTTGCCTCCACAGTAGACTGAGTTCAATATCCTTGGATACAGAACTTCCATCTTCAATTGAATTGATTGATAGTAGAAATAATTGTATTTTTGTAATGCACTGTTACACTTATTATGGTCTATGTGGCACCTCTGTATACATATGTCCTCTGGAAGTCATTATTTGCTTTTAACTGCTGAGACATCTCTCTAAGCTCTGTAGTTTGAGTTCTGAGTAGGTTTTATTGTTTCAATTTGAGTTTATTATATTATTATATCATTTCCTCATTCCTTTTCATACATCCAAAGTGACCCATATGCCTCCTTGTTTTCTTCAAAACTCATGGCTTTTTTTTCAACTTATTGCTGTTACATGAATATATGTGTATATATGCACATACATGAATATATATGTGTGTGTATATATGCATATATATGTATATTGCTAAATAAAACCTGCATACTGAATAATGTTACTTGTATAAATGTTTTCAGGGCTGTTTGGTACTGAATAGTGAGTTGATGTGCCCCTCCTTGGAGAAGACTATTTCTCTTTCTCAATATTCCCTAGTTGCCTATAGTTCTTTGCATAGTGGTAAGGCCTCATGGTCTTTTTTACCCATCCACATTAGGATGGTCTGTTGTTATATTTTTAATAAATTTAGAGAATTATTTATTTTAGATTCATGTTTATGTCAGATTTGTGTTTTACAGATATTTCTTAGAAGAGTGGACATTATTTCTTCTTTGTGCATTTTGAACACTTATTTTAATTTACCCAAAATTAAATTGATGGCTTTTGCATTTATACTTGATAATATTTGTATCTCATTTAAAATGTCTCCACACCCCAAATTATTATGATTTTTTAAAATATTTTTATTTTCTATATTCTTTGTTTACATTCTAAATGATTTCCCCTTTCCTGGATTCCCCCCTCCCCATATGTCCCATAAACCTTCTCTCCATCCATTCTCCAATCACCTTCCTCCTTTTTCTCTGTCCTTATATTCCCTTCCCATGCTAGATCAATCCTTTCCAGGATCAGGACCCTCTCCATACTTCTTCATGGGAGTCATTTGTTATGCAATTTGTGCCTTGGGTATTCAGAGAGTCTGGGCTAATTAATATCCACTTATCAGAGATTGCATTCCATGTGTATTCTTTTGTGATTAGGTTACCTCACTTAGGATGATATTTTCCAGATCAAACCATTTGCCTAAAAATTTTGTGAATTCATTGTTTCTAATTGCTGAGTAGTATTCCATTGTATAAATATACCACATTTTCTGTATCCATTCCTCCTTTGAGGGGCATCTGGGTTCTTTCCAGCTTCTGGCTATTATAAATAACGTTGCTATATAATGGAGCATGTGTCTTTATTGCATGCTGGGGAATCCTTTGGGTATATGCCCAGGAGTGGTACAGCAGGATCCTCTGGAAGTCTCATGTCCAGTTTTCTGAGGAATCTCCAGACTGATTTCCACAGTGGTCGTACCATCTTACAGCCTCACCAGTAGTGGAGGAGTGTTCCTCTTTCTCCACATCCTCGCCAACACCTGTTGTCTCCTGAGTTTTTGACCTTAGCCATTCTGACTGGTGTAAGGTGAAATCTCAGGGTTGTTTTGATCTGCATTTCTCTAATGACTAATGATGTTGAGCACTTCTTAAGGTACCTCTCGGCCATCCGAATTTCTTCAGGTGAAAATTCTTTGTTAAGATCTGTACCCCATTTTTAATAGGGTTATTTGGTTCCCTGGGGTCTAACTTCTTGAGCTCTTTGTATATATTGGATATTTGCCCTCTATCAGATGTGGGGTTGGTGAATATCCTTTCCCAATTTGATGGTTGCCATTTTGTCCTTTTAACAGTGTCCTTTGCCTTACGGAGACATTGTAATTTTATGAGGTCCTATTTGTCAATTCTTGATCTTAAAGCATAAGCTATTGGTGATCTGTTCAGGAACTTTTCCCCTGTGCCCATGTCCTCAAGGGTCTTCCCCAGTTTCTTTTCTATTAGTTTCAGTGTGTCTGGTTTTACATGGAGGTCCTTGATCCACTTGGAGTGAAGTTTAGTACATGGAGATAAGAATGGATCAATTTGCATTCTTCTGCATGCTGACCTCCAGCTGATCCAGCACCATTTGTTGAAAAGGCTATCTTTTTCCCACTGGATGTTTTTGGCTCCTTTGTCAAAGATCAAGTGACCATAGGTGTGTGGATTCATTTCTGGATCTTCAATTCTATTCCATTGGTCCACTTGTCTGTCACTGTGCCAATACCATACAGTTTTTAACACTATTGCTCTGTAGTATTGCTTGAAGTCAGGGATACTGATTCCCCCAGAATTTCTTTTGTTGTTGAGAATAGTTTTAGCTATCCTGGGTTTCTTGTTATTCCAGATGAATTTGAGAATTGCTTTTTCTAACTCTGTGAAGAACTGAGTTGGGATTTTGATGGGGATTACATTGAATCTGTAGATCGCTTTTGGCAAGATGGCCATTTTAACTATATTAATCCTGCCAATCCATGAGCATGGCAGATTTTTCCATTTTCTGAGGTCTTCATCGATTTCCTTCTTCAGAAACCTGAAGTTCTTGTCATATACATCTTTCACTTGTTTGGTTAGAGTCACACCAAGATACTTTATATTGTTTGTGGCTATTTTGAAGGGTGTCATTTACCTAACTTCTTTCTCAGCCTGCTTATCCTTTGAGTATAGGAAGGCAACTGATTTACTTGAGTTGATTTTATAACCAGCCACTTTGCTGAAGTTGTTTATCAGCTGTAGGAGTTCTCTGGTGGAGGTTTTTGGGTCACTTAAGTAGACTATCATGTCCTCTGCAAATAGTGATAATTTGACTTCTTCCTTTCCAATTTGTATCCCCTTGACCTCCTTATGCTGTCTAATTGCTCTAGCTAGAACTTCAAGTACTATATTGAAAAGATATGGAGAGAGAGAACAGCCTTGTCTAGTCCCTGATTTTAGTGAATTTGTTTCAAATTTCTCTCCATTTAGTTTGATGTTGGCTACAGGTTTGCTGTATATTGCTTTAACGATGTTTAGTTATGGGCCTTGAATTTCTGTTTTTTTCCAATGCTTTCAGCATGAAAGGATGCTGGATTTTGTCAAATGCTTTTTCTGCATCTAATGAGATGATCATATGGTTTTTTTCTTTGAGTTTGTTTATGTAGTGGATAGCATTGATTAATTTCCTTATATTAAACCATCCCTGCATCCCTGGGATGAAGCCTACTTGATCATGGTGGATGATCGTTTTGATGTGTTCTTGGATTCGGTTGGCAAGAATTTTATTAAGTATTTTTGCATCAATATTCATAAGAGAAATTGGCATGAAGTTCTCTTTCTTTGTTGGATCTTTGTGTGGTTTTGGTATCAGAGTAATTGTGGCTTCATAGAACGAGTTGGGTAGAGTTCCTTCTGTTTCTATTTTGTAGAATAGTTTGAAGAGTATTGGTGTTAGGCCTTCTATGAAGGTCTGATAGAACTCTGCACTGAAGCCATCTGGTCCTGTGCTTTTTTTGGTTGGGAGATTTTCTATGACCCTTTTTATTTCTTCAGGTGTTATGGGACTGTTTAGTTGATCTATTTGATCCTGATTTAGTTTTGGTGTCAGATATCTGTCTAGGAAACTGTCCATTTCCTCCAGATTCTCCAGTTGTGTTGAGTATAGGCTTTTGTAGTAGGATCTAATGATTTTTTTGAATTTCCCCAGTTTTTGTTGTTATATCTCCCTTTTCATTTCTAAGTTTGTTAATCTGTATACTGTCTCTGTGCCCTTTGGTTAGTCTGGCTAAGGATTTATCTATCTTATTGATTTTCTCAAAGAACCAGCTCCTGGTTTTGTTGATTCTTTGTATGATTCTCTTTGTTTCTACTTGATTGATTTCGGCCCTGAGTTTGATGATTTCCTGCCTTCTACTCCTCCTGGGTGCAATAGCTTCTTTTTGTTCCAGGGCTTTCAGGTGTGTCATTAAGCTGGTAATGTATGCTCTCTCCATTTTCTTTTTGGAGGCACTCAGGACTATGAGTTTTCCTCTTAGCACTGCTTTCATTGTGTCCCATAGATTTGGGTATGTTGTGTTTTCATTTTCATTGTGTTCTAAAAAGTCTTTAATTTCTTTCTTTATTTCTTCCTTGACCAAGGTATCATTGAGTAGAATATTGTTCAGTTTCAACGTGTATGTGGGTTTTCTGTTGTTTTTGTTGCTATTGAAGACCACTTTTAGTCCATAGTGATCTGATAGGAGGCATGGGATTAATTTGATCTTCTTATATTTTTTGAGGTCTGTCTTGTGACCAATTATATGGTCGATTTTGGAGAAGGTACCATGAGGTGCTGAGAAAAAGGTATATTCTTTTGCTTTAGGATAGAATGTTCTATATATATCTGTTAAATGTAATTGGTCCAAAGCTTCAATTAGTTTCATTGTGTCCCTGTTTAGTTTCTGTTTTCCTGATTGGTCTATTGAGGAAAGTGCAGTGTTGAAGTCACCCACAATTATTGTGTTAGGTGCAATGTGTGCTTTGAGCTTTAATAAAGTTTCTTTTACGAAAGAGGGTGCCCTTGCATTTCGAGCATAGATGTTCAGGATTGAGAGTTCTTCTTGTTGTATTTTTCCTTTGACCAGCAAGAAGTGACCCTCAGAGTCTCTTTTGATGACTTTGGGTTGAAAGTCAATTTTATCTGATATTAAAATTGTTACTCCAGCTTGTTTCCTGAGATCATTTGCTTGTAAAATTGTCTTCTAGCCTTTTACTCTAAGGTAGTGTTTGTCTTTGACCCTGAAGTGTGTTTCCTGTAAGCAGCAAAATGTAGGGTCCTGTTTATGTATCCAGTCGGTTAGTCTATGTCTTTTTATTGGGGCATTGAGTCCATTGATGTTAAGAGATATTAAGGAATAGTGATTGTTACTTCCTGTCACTTTTTACGTTATTTTTTAAATTTGATTGGTTAACTTCTTTTGGCTCTGATGAAAAGTTAGTATCTTGCTTTTTCCAGGGTGAAGTTTCCCTCTTTGTATTGGTGTTTTCCTCCTATTATCCTTTTTAGGGCTGGGTTTGTGGATAGATATTGGGTAAACTTGTTTTTGTCATGGAATATCTTAGTTTCTCCATCTATGGTGATTGAGAGTTTTTCTGGATATATTAGTTTTGGCTGGCATTTGTGTTCTCTTAGAGTCTGCATGAGATCTGCCCAGGGTCTTCTAGCCTTCATAGTCTCAGGTGAAAAGTCTGCTGTGATTCTGATAGGTCTTCCTTTATATGTTACTGGCCTTTTTTCTCTTACTGCCTTTAATATTCTTTCTTTGTTTAGTACATTTGGTGTTTTGATTATTATGTGACGGGAAGTATTTCTGTTCTGGTCCAGTCTGTTTGGAGTTCTGTAGGCTTCTTGTACATTCATGGGTATCTCTCTCTTTAGGTCAGGGACGTTTTCTTCCATAATTTTATTGAAGATATTTACTGGCCCTTTAAGTTGTAAATCTTCATTCTCATCTATGCCTATAATCCTTAGGTTTGGTCTTCTCATTGTGTCCTGGTTTTCCTGGATATTTTGGGTTACAAGCTTTTTGCATTTTGCATTTTCTTTAACTGTTGAGTCCATGGTGTCTATGGTATCTTCAGTATCTGAGATTCTTTCTTCTATCTCTTGTATTGTGTTGTTGATATTTGCATCTATGTCCCCTGATTTCTTCCCAAGGCTTTCTATCTCCAAAGTTGTCTCCTTTTGAGATTTCTTATTTTTTTCTACTTCTGATTTTAGTTCCTGGATGGTTTTGCTTAGCTCCTTCACTTGCTTGTTTGTGCTTTCCTGTAATTCTTTAAGAGATTTTTGTGTTTCCTCTTTTATGACCTCAGCCTGTTGACCAAAGTTCACCTGTATTTCTTTAAGTGTTTTTTGCGTTTCCTCATTATTGGCTTTTGTATTCTCCTGGATTTCTTTCAATGATTTTTGTGTTTCCCTGCAAGGGCTTCTAACTTTTGATCCATTTTCTCCTGAATTTCTTTAAGTATGTCCTTCATTTGTTCCTGTACCAGCATCATGACCAGTGATTTTAAATCCAAATCTTGTTTTACTGGTGTGATGGGGTATCCAGGACATGCTGGTAAAGGAGAATTGGGTTCAGATGTTGCCATATTGCCTTGATTTCTGTTAGTGACGTTCCTGCGTTTGCCTTTTGCCATCTAGTTCTCACTGGTGTTAGTTGGTCTTGTCAATGCTGGACTCACCAGTGCAAGCTGCCCCTTCCCAGGTGGCCTCTGGTGCACAGCTTACCTTGCGCACTGCCTGGAGACAGGGTGCTGTTGCCCAGGCTATTCAGATTCTGAAGCAGACACCTGAAGGCTCCTGCTGGGGCCTGCTGGATTCACCAGAGCACACTGACTTCTCCCCACTGGCCGCCCAGAAGCCCCTCTTGCCTCTTGCAGGACCTGGAGATGTGGTGTTGCTGCCCAGGCTGACCTGGATCCGGAAATGATGAGATCTGAGGGCTCCTGCCAGAGGCCTCAGGACTGGAACCTAAGCTCCTTGCCACTGGAGCAAGCTGTGCTGTGTGCTCCCAGACTGCCTCTGGGTGCACACCAGGTCTCCTGCACTTCCTGGAGACCGAGTGCTGTGGCCCAGGCTGTTCAGATCCCAAAGCAGATACCTGGAGGCTCCTGCTGGGGTCAGCTAGATTCACCAGAGCACACTGACTTCTCCCCGCTGGTTGCCTGGAAGCCCCTTTTGCCTCTTGCAGGACCTGGAGATGTGGAGTTGCCACCCAGGCTGATCTGGATCAGGAAGCGGAGAGATCTGAGGGCTCCAGCCAGAGGCCTCAGGACTGGAACCTAAGTTCTGTGCCACCAGAGCAAGCTGTGCACTCCCAGACTGCCTCTGGGTGCACACTAGGTCTCCTGCACTTCCTGGAGACTGAGTGCTGTGGCCCATGCTGTTCAGATCCCAAAGCAGGCACCTGAAGGCTCCTGCTGGGGCCCGCTGGATTCACCAGAGCACACTGACGTCTCCCCAGAGCACACTGACGTCTCCCCGCTGGCCGCCCGGCAATTATTATGATTTTGTTGTCTGTTTCTCGTGAAAGTTCAAAATTTATTGTATCATATAGGCTTGCACTGACTAATTTATACCTAATTTTTGAATATCTGGTGTGAAAGGATTTCTTACATGTTATATATCCCTGATGCAGAGCAGTTTTGGAAAACTTCTTTCAAACTTTTTCCAAGCATCTTAATATAAAAAGGAATGGCTCACATGAATATACTTTTGGATATTTTATTCAGTTTCCTAGTTCTACCTATTACTATGACATGACAATACCCAAATAAAGTTATTACTAAAATTATATAATTGATCTAGATGTCATGAAGTACAGATAATTTAATTAGTAATTTCAAAGTTATTTTTCTACTGACATTTTAATAGTGTAAAAAATATCTACAAGTAGGTACTTATTTTTTAAAAAACATAATTCTAAAGAAGAAATAATTGACATGACATTCTGCACAATGACTGTGGTCCTGACATTTTTTCCCCTAATTTGATAGTTCAGAACAAAAAGGTTTCCATCACTTCAGAAAATTGCTATTCTGCTCTTACCAGCCAATGTCTAATCTGTAAAAAAAATTCTCATAAGGCCTGTCGCCTAATGTTACATCAGGTGACACAACACATCTTAGAAAATGTGATAAAAAGCAAAAATCAGCACACACCTATCATGTAATTAAAAATACAATATTTCTTCAGAACCTGCTTGAGCACTTTTTTGTGATAAATCATTTCAGGTGAATCTCATAATAGCTTTTAGAGAGCACCCAGAAGTACCATTAGCATTATAATTTTTAAAATATGCATTTACAAAAAGGTAGCAAATGTTTGTCACATACCTCTCTATGTGACACAGTATATTAGATACAATGTATATAACTATAACTACAGTTATATACATAAAACTATATTTATTTATTCATTTAGTCATATATAATAGTGGTATATAATATAGTTACATTTATGTATATAGTTGCACAGAACAAAACTGTATAGTTATATAGTCATATATAAACATATATATATATAAATTTATATATATATAAAACCATACTTATAGATATTCTATTTAGTATGGTATTATGATTAATGAAGCATATATATATAAAAGAACAATAAAAATATTCATATATGTTGAAACAGCCATTAAAATTATACATTGATGGATTTAGTAGTTTATCTATATTTATAGAAATAATACATATGTAACAATAATAATTAAGAAGAGTTATGGTTAGAGAGAGGCACTGGAAGTAGTCGGAGGTGGGAAGGTGGGAAGGAGAGTTTGGAAATGATGAAAATACAGTATTTACAAATTACGTCATTAAAGATGGAATTAAGAAAAATACATCTACATAAATTGATATAAAATTATATGTTGCTACTAACTAGTGAAGAGTGTTGAGATATATAGCATATTTCACATATACAATGAAGGAGGGATAAGTATTGTGTGCTTTAACTAGTCACACAACGACCCTCCACACTAAGAGGAACTAAAAATTATTTCACAGAAGAAAATACTATGCTGGATGTCACAAGAGAGGAAGATTACAGTTTGGTTTGTTTGATTTTTATATTTTATATATATATTTTGAGACAGTCTCATCCTGTGGCTAGTCTGGTGGGATTCATTATGAGGTTAGAGTGTTCTCACACGCATTGTACTTTTACTGTTGATTCCTGAAGGACAGGGCATTTTTATGAGCTTATAGAAGTGTGGACAAGAACATGGGGGAAACGTAATCATTTCTGTGCTCTGGTTCATGGCTTTGCTTCATGGGAAAGGCACTAGTAGCAGCAGTAATCACAGATTGTGTTCGAATTCCATGGACAGATGAGAACTGGTGCTGAACTTGTGTTAGCTTTTTGTTTCAAAAATGATATAACCGATGTGGTGCATCTACTGACAGCAAAGGCACATTTGGCTGATGGTTTCAGAGGTTCCAGTTGTGATTAGCATGTGTGTCAGGAAATAGTACATAATTGCTGGAAGGTTGGGTAGAGTTGTGTCTCACCCCAAGGCTAGGACACAAAGGAGATGGGAAAAAGTGTAGGAGGCCTGGGGGACTGAGAGTTCCTGTTAGTCCTTACTTCCTAAAAGTTTCCACACCTCCCAGTGTCACCACACTGGAGACCAGAAAACCTTGTAAAATAGCCATTGGGAAGCTTTCAAGGCCTGGAGGATAGCAGACCTGAAAAACCCCACAAAACAAAACAAAAGTTAACAAAATAAAATAGTACCCCCAATCCTCCCCAAACAAAAACAAACAAACCAAATCACACCAAACTAAACCAAGCCAACCAAACAATTTTTTTTTAAATAAATAAAAAGAAAAACCAACCCAGCTTCTATCAGCACCTGGAGCTAATGGTTTCTATCTATTTTTTAGACACATTCTCTCTTGAATTGAAGGCACTTGGATTTAAGTACCCGTGGGATGTTAATGCTTAAAAGATCACAGGAACCCCTCAAAATAATCACAATTCGATTTGGGTAATAGCTTCTGTAGTCAAGTTTGTTCTTCCTCCTGTATTCACAATTTTATTAGTGGTACTTTTATCTGATTCTAAGACAGAAGGCGGGTACCTGTAGTTAGTTCCCTCCCCTCTCTGCCTTTTAGATATTCCAGGAAAATTCAATCCTGTAATTTTATACTCCACTCTATCAATGTTTCCCCATTACAGTTTCTGTTGTTGCCTTCACAACAGCCTTCATCCTTTCTCTTCAGACACATTGATGACTTTGCGTTCCTCTCTTCAACTCTCCTCTTACACGCATTCCTCTCCAGAGTAAATGCTCATTTTTCTTTTGCACAAAATTCTTTTTGGACAACTCCCTGTACTGTACATTTGTAACCTTTTCTCTCGGTTGTGTCCACCTGAACCTTTTTAAATGCTGTAATCACCAGCATTTTTCTGTGACTGTATACAGTTACCATCCC
Source organism: Apodemus sylvaticus (assembly GCF_947179515.1). Classification (NCBI taxonomy): domain Eukaryota; kingdom Metazoa; phylum Chordata; class Mammalia; order Rodentia; family Muridae; genus Apodemus; species Apodemus sylvaticus. The sequence continues at coordinate 26,762,294 of NC_067489.1, forward strand.
CTGCTACCAAGAAAGCACTTCCATGGACGTAGATTTTCTTTCTGAGAATGTATATTTGTTATCTTTAAGATCCGGCCTCCCTGAACTTTACACATAGTGGCTCAAGCCTCCTCCCCTGTGATGACCTTGGTTAGGTTCTCTGGGGACATTTCTTATCCTTCTACAAAGCACCATTTCACTTGGAATAGGGCTTTATCTATTTACACAAAGATGCTCCTGGAAAACATACTGGCTCTTATGGAAAATCATATGCTTTTCCACTTCTCTTTTGGTTTCCCCAAACATGATAACAGAACAACATGTTAACAGTTAGTGGGAACTGTATATATTCTTAAATGATGAAAATCAAGTCTTAAAACTACTGACCTGGAAATGGATTGTTGTAGTGGGTGAGGCAATGATGGGCGTCCTGTTGTTCAAGAAACTTCTCCAGAGCAAGAATATGGCCTTGAGTCCCAGCTCTTTGGAGTTGGGACTTAATATGTACATAAAGTTTTATCTCACTTAGATATAACTGCAACAGACTTAAGACATTTTGACCTAATTGTCCAATTTTACATTTTTTTTTAAAAGAAAGTTAAGAGTCCAAGGCATAGAACTGCATGCTGAAAGTATTAGGACTTAAATTCCCATTAGGGATAAAAACCAGAGCAGCAGATTCAAGCTGTTGGTTATTAAATAATAATTACATTATTTTTGCAGGCTTACCTCTGCTTCGATAGGAATAGCTATTTGGGAAACTGTATTGAAGACCATGCTAGCCCCGGAAGGAGGCTGATGGTTTAGATAAGAGACACAAAACACTGCTGGAGGAACTCTATTAGTGTATTTTTGGGGAAAGTAATTGACCATTGGCAGTGCTGACATTTTAATCACATTTTCTCTTCTGTTCACTTATGTTCCTTAAATGCAGGCTGCTGCTCATTGAGCCGGAACACTGTGCTGTGTAATCTTACTGCTTTCCTGAAGTTTACCTGACAGTTAAATATTTCCAATGCCCAGAACATTTCTTCAAATGTGTAATTAAGTGATTCATAACCTTTGGCACAATTAACATTTTCTTCACTTTTAAGAGAAGCAAAGACTCCTAAATATAGTTGCTGTCACACAGCAGAGGGATAGGCTCAAAGGAGGTGGGGTTCATAGGAAAAAGGAGGGCATATCAAAGTTTAGTATGTCAAAGATTTTAATGCCATTTTTTTAAGCAGTCCTTAACTTTTTTTTTTCTTACAGAGGAAATTATTTAATTTAGGTTGGCTTACATTTTCAGAGCTTTAGTCCATTGTTATCATAGCCAGAAGCATGGTGGCATGCAGGCAGATTAAGTGCTGGAGAAGGAGCTGAGAGTTCCACGTCTTAATCCACAGAAGGTGGCTGTGTGTCACACTAGGCATAGCCTGAGCATAGAAGACGTCGTAGTCCACCTGCAACATGTCCTCCAACAAGACCACACCTCCTAAGTCTTAACTTTTTAAAGATGAGTGTTCCAGTTTCTATAAAAATCCAGGATAAAAAGTATTCTCAATGTTTCCTGGAAGTGAGCAAGGAAAAGAAAGCCCTATATCAGAGACAATGACACTGGATTCACACACATGAGACATAACGATGTCAGTTTGTAAGGAGATAAGACTGTCAAGTCTCTCACTGTGGGGACACTGGGGATCTGAAGAGACTGCTCTCTTCATGCCTGGGTTCATTACTTACTATTAAAGGGTGTCTTTCCCACTATCTAATCCACCCATGGCCGCTGTCCTGAGTGTTATGGAAAACTGAGAGTTGGGAGGATGAAGTGTCCAGAAGGATCTTGGAGGCACTGGTTAAAGGAAAACAAAAGTATATTTATGAATTAAAAAAAAAAACAATAAAAAGCAGAATATGGTACTTTCCTCCAAAAGTTTAGGACTTTTCTAGAAAGTTAGTATGGCACCTAAGACGTTAGTAGCTGAAACTTCTCCCAGGATACATAAAAACATCAACTGGTTTCCTGCATGGGTGATGCTTTGGGATTTGGTCCAGAAGCTGGGCTTCTCTGGCTGCCTGAGATGAAAGAGTTTCACATTAAATCCATATGATTTTGTCTTAACTTTACCCTGTGATCATGGGTAATCCTAATAAAATGATTATGATGGAATTCACCTGCTACATCAAATACTGCTGCATTTTTATGTAGCTTTCAAAGTAAACCTAACATGAGTCTTTGCTTGACAGTTTGCAAAATTGACTGGGAAATCAATGTATCTTTTTCTGGCCACCACAAAAGAAAGCTAAAGAGGACTTTGACTATACCAGTAAAGGGCATGTCCTATTGCTTCAGTCAGCCAAGTGCTGGCCCAAGAATTCTACAACTGTCCTTTTTTTCCCCATTAATGTACAGAAATTTCTGCAGTGTTTGAACATGAAGACCCATCCTTACTAAAATTCTTTAGTTTGCTTCTATTTGGCTTGATTATGAAATATGACCCCAGCCCACTGCTTGCTCATGTTTGAATGGCACCATTTCCACTAAGATGAAGGACTGTTATGGAAACCTTAGATGGTGGGACCTACCCGGAGGGAGAAGGGTAAGTGACAGGAGAGAGTCCATGCTGGTTACTGAGCCCTATTCCCTCCTAACTCAGCCCTTACCTGCCAGGGAGAACAGAACAGCTGTCCATTTCAGGTTCCCATTGCTATGATGCTGACCCTAAGGACATGGGGTAGAGCAGCTACAGATAGAGCCCTCTGTCGCCATGAGCTGGAGTATGTGTTTCCACATCTAAGTTATTTCTGCCATGTATTTGATCAAAGTGACAATAAAGTTGGCTAGTGACAGTTGATTTGTCTTCTTCCTTTAGTCTGGCTGTACTCTTCCCACAGGCTGCTGTGTTTATCTGACTTACATTTACATAGCCGAGTGCTTTCTTCCAGTTCTACTTTTGTAGAGCCTCATGGCTACAAATATAGTTTGGAGCCACTTGTGCTCTCCAATTTGACAACTTTTAATGACATCTTGCCTAAAATATGAGAATATAATCTCAAAGCATTGGATCATTTAGCTGCAATTGACTGGGTTCTTACGACACCCTGAGCTGGACTGCAATATCTTATTTAATGTGCAATCTGATTCTGAAGACATAGATACAAGCTGTATAAGTGAGAGAAAACTTTAGACTTCACACTGATAGTAGACTAGGAACTGTTGAAATTCCTGTGCTGGATTACAAAGTGATAAAAACCATTGCTAAACATAAACAGTCTGAATTGAGGCTGTTAAAATATTCCCCAAAGGCACCATACTTCTTTTTAAAGATAATTTTTGGAGAAAAACTGAGCATTTGGATAGAATAACCAATGCTGGGAGAAGCTCAACAGCTAATAAGATACACATACCATCAAAACATCCAGTGAAAAATATTATTAAAAGCAACAAGGTCCTTGAGGATTTGTTAATTTATTAAATATTGATTAAATGTCCATTGTGGGATAGCCACTGAGATCAGAACCAGAGATGCAGGACCTTGGTTCTTGTTCTCTGCAAACAGTGCAGTTATGAAGCAGGTCTGGAATCATCATAACAGAGAAAATGTCAACCTGAGATAACTAGATAACAAGCTAGCTTGTCAGGTAGCTCCAAAGAGGAGACAGCTCATTATAGCTGAAGATGAGGAAACTGTGGCACTCTTCTAGATGTACCACTTTCCCTATCTCATAAACATGCTCAGTTTACAGCTGATTTCCTTCTTCAAGAAAATAGACATAATCAGACTAAAGCTTCCACAATGCACTTCAGTCTCTTTTGCCACCCTCTGTGTCCCTAGAATTAGAATTCATGGTTTCTATCTGAGAATATTACTAAGGAAATCTGCCCTCACCTTTATCACTAATATTTTTTCCTTTTTATTAGGTGCCCTTCATATTATATGCTCAAGTCTTTATTGTCTTGACTTAACATCTGCTTCAGTTGTTGTAGCTCCCCTCTGTCTCTCTTTGTAAATAGAACTGGATAAAAGAAGTCCATGCTCTTCCCTCAGGTTAGCTTCCCCTGTGTCTATGAATCTAATCCACTGGGAGATTGCCTATACCTTGTAATTCAAATTGTTATCTGGTTTCTTCATGTTTGTATCTAATGATCCAGTCTTGATACTTCTTAGTAACCTGCCTTGATAGAACGTTGATACTTTGATCTCTCTTTGCTGTAGGGAATGTTTCCATTGCTTTCCTTCTAGGTGGTCACACTCCTGCCTTCTTTACCTCATCTCTTTGTCTTTGGCATCTATTCTGTTGTACCTGTCCTTGTCATTTAATGGTATGTCTCAGAGCTCAGCTATAAGTAGCAGTTGGCTTCTGTCTGCAATTGGCTTCAAAATACATGCATAAAGATGGTATTTGTCGTGAACACTAGACTTATATATCTAACTCCCTACTCTATTAATCACAAGTGCTGTATTTGGTAATGAGTAGTTGACATTCTGACCTGGCTCAAAGCAGATATGTTCTCTCTCTGTTCTTCTCATCAAGGGCCACAGTTATGTGCCCATTTGACTGTGGGAATCTGGCAGTAAATCTCCTGGCAAACCTATTGCCCCTGTTGCCAAATATATTCATAACCTTTAGATATTTGAGTCCCATTTCAATTTTTCTACTCAAGAAATCATTAGGTCCCTAATAAAGTTCTTACCCAATATAGCATTTTCTCTTTCCTGAGCTATTACCATATTCTTATTTTGATATTGGCATGCATATAGTGATAGCTTTCATAAAAACATTTTAGTTCAACTAGAACATGTATTCTGAGCGTATTTAGTCTACAGTCTCTCCTTCTCTCCCAATCTATCAGTTTCCTTTCTTTTCCCAGAAAATGCCATTTCTATTTTCATGTCACATATATATGTATGCACATATGTGCACATACACAAACACAGACACACATACCATATAGATGTAAATTTCTACCTACACTTACATTTTGGAGATTATCTTTCTTGTCTTGTTTATTCCTCTTTCTAGCATGATCTCCAGTTGCAACCATTTTCCTGCAAGTGACACAAATTCCTTTTTTATGGCTGAAAAAACCCATCCCCACTCTCTCTCTGTCTGTTTGTTTCTTCCTCTCTGTCTCTCTCTCTCTCTCTCTGTGTGTAGGAGGGTGATTTTATCTATCTATTCATCTTGTGGTGTCCACTAAGGCTAATTCTGTAACATCTTGTGTTGGACAGTACTGTAATACACACGGATGTTCAAGTATCTTTGTAACACTAACTAGATTTCTTTGGGAATATTCTCCAGAGTAGCACCGCTGCACTATATTGTATTCTATATTCAGACTTCTGAGGGACCATCATGATTTTATTCCCTAGTGCCGTAACTAGTTTTCATTCTTACCAGCAATGTGTGCTTGTTTTTCATGCTTCCTCTCTGGAATTAATTTTAATTGTTTCCTTTATGAAAGCTAGTATTTCTGCAGTATAATTAAATTTCTATATATCTTGAATTTGCATGTCCCATATAGCTAAGGTTGGACATATGTTAATAAGTCTATTTCAATTTGTGTGTCATGTTCAAAGAACTGTCTTTTGTTCTCTCCCCTTAGTGTTGAGTTGTTCAGGTTTCCACAGTCTAAGAAGCTTTCTTCTTTGCTACTGAAATTATATAGTCTCTTTCCTGTAACCCATATCATATGGTGGAATATAGACTACAACCAGCCCTGGTTGATTCCCTGGAGATTCAGGGAGCCAAGGAGGAATTCATAAGTAGAGCTCCACCCACCATCTTCTCATCCTATACCATGATTCCCACAATTTGCCTTCCTTTTTCTGTCTTAGTCAAACCTAACTAGTCTCAACGCATAGCCACCGGGATCTCAATCCAATGTAGGTCACATCTTGTCTAATCTCTGCTCCTGACATGACTTCACATCTAACTAAACCTAAAATGTAAGAGGGATCAGAAACCTAGAATTTTCTACATAATGTCACTTCCATCTCTTATATCATCTAGCCACATTATCTCCTTTGCTGTTTTGTTTTTCATTTTTGTTGGGTAAACATTTTCATCTCCTTGATGGTTTCTCACACAGTTCCAGGTCACTTCTTTCCCCTTTTACAGATCTTTATTTTATCACATCATCAGTGGGGTCTACTTGCCCATCTTTTATAATTGGGATCATCTACCTCCTTAATTCCCTTCCTTTATAGTGTGAATATATATTATTGGATATCAATTATTTTCCACCTACAGGAAAATAGGTCTGAAATACAAATAATTGGACAATTTTTCATTGTTTAATAATTCCATAGCCATTATTTGTCAAACATTAAGAATATGTCATGGTCAAGACTAAGAACATCACATATATTTTTCTTTAGTCATTACTGCAGTCTATATCTTTAAAAATTGTTCTTACACTAAGCAAGAAGCAATTATTTTTTCTGAAAAGGCCAGTATTAAGAGACATTTTTTATTGTAAATTTGTACATGGGTGTGTTTATACACACACACACACACACACACACACACACACATATATCTGTGTGTGTGTGTGTGTGTGTGTGTGTGTGTGTGTGTGTGTACTGTGCATTTGAAAGTCAAAGGTTAACATTGAAAGTTTTCCTTGGTTCGTTCTGCCTTATCTTTGAGGCAAGTTCTCTCACTAAAAATGTAGCTCTCAGACAGGCTAGTCAGGCTTGCCAGTAAGATTTGCAGAATCATTGAGTCCACTCCCATCCAAGTTAGGATATGCATGAACTTGTTTATTTTTGTTGTTACTGGTGATATAACCTTAGGTCCCTATGCTTATAGAGCAGGCACCTTACTGACAAAGCCACTTCCCCAGCCCAGCCCTCCCAGAGCATTTTCATAGCGCTGCATCTGTCTTTGATGTAGGTCTTGTCTCTGACTTTCTAGTGAATTACATTACACATCATTCAATGACAAAACTCCTTGTCCATAAATATTATTTCTTTACCCAATATAGTACAGAGAGACAGAACCTGGCTTCATTATCCTTGAATCTATAATACTTTAAGTTTGCAACAGGAACTTGCACATGGAAGGAACTAATTCATTAAATGCTGAATTATGATCTATGAAGACAAATATGTGACAGTTTGGTAACTGAGATTAAAGTGGCACTTTTGCATTTTAGAGGGCTTGTTCTAAAAGAGCACGGAAGTTTTCCAATTTCCATCCTTCTCAATTGTTTCTTCTCAATTTGTCTTTAGACTCTGTAGCCTGCTTGAAGTTAGAGACAATATTTCTCAGAATGATGCCAAGGTTACCTTCTTCCAAAAGTTCACAGTATACAGCTTTCTGAATCCCTCTAAGAAATAGAAGGTAGTGATGTCAACAAATCTATAATTGGGTTGATTATAAGTATTTCATAATTAATTTATGCCAAAGTCCTGATGTATGCTTATAGGTATTCAAAGATAATATAAACATTTTTCAGTTAACTTCAATATTCTAGTTACAAATAATAGAGTAGTTGTCTCTTTCTAAACATAAACTTTATATATTATCAATTAGGAAAACAGAAGTTTCTCGAAATTAATTTTTTTCACATAAATGTGGAGAGAGTCATACTTTCTTTGCTCAGTTTCCCATTGTGTGTTATACAATAGTTTCTTACACCCAGGCAGCTTTGAGTTTATATAGATCTTAAAAATTCCTAAAAGGACACAACTAAAAATTTAATGTGCAATTCAGCAAAGTCTTTTTGAATTTTGCATTAGATTTCCCTTTAGCCTTGGGTAAAGCCATAAAAAAAATGACCTGCTTAAAAATGTAATCATCACACAGAAACCTTCCTAAAGTCAGCATCAAATAGAATAAAATATATTTTATTAATGATACAATTCACAAAATGACTGGTCCTGCCACTCTCTGCCCTCCAGGGAACACCCACACCTCTGGTTGCATGCACATCTGTTATTGGTGTTTGTTCTGTGTAATTTAACCTTCTGATTGCCTTAAATGCCTAATGGACTAGAGCAAACTAAGCTGTTTAAGGATGTGTTGACTTCTTTGGAAAATGGATCAGTGAGACTCTGTCTAGAGGAAGAGTTGAAGAATAAATTTTTACTGGTTAATTAGATTTATCCAGAAAAATAATTTGAACTCTTAGATATTCTTACATTCCGATGAGATTTAATCTCCATTTACAGCAAAAATCAGTAAGATGATAAATCGATTTTTAGGCATTTAAGAAGGGGAATAAGCAAACTTTCTTTGGCGGAGAGGAGGTGTGCTTGGGGGGGGGGCAGGCAACTCACAGGGTCGTTGCAGCAGAAGAGCAATAATTATATATTGGGACAAATGATTTCCATCAATTATTTCCTGCTGAAAAGGTTCTTTGAAGATAGACTCTGAACATGCCCAAACCACCTGAAATCCATCTGCTCTATGATATGTACTTCATATAATGTCTGTGCTGTGATATAATTGTACTTGATTCAGAGGTAAGAAATTACTTCCAACTGTTGCTTTATGCTAATCTTCCCAATATGGTGTTTTAACCCCTTTTACTTGGTTTAAGTGCCTTGTAGTAAGCACACATAAGTGGACTGAATCATGTATCTGTACTATGCAATAATTAAGCGGGCTCTGTATAAATCATCCCAGGCGCCCCCAAACCATTGTAGACTATTTTGTTCAGGAAGCGAAAATTAAGTCCATGTCATCAGGCATAATACGAGTAGTATAGAAAGCTTTCTTTTCCTTCTTACCATATTATTACTTTTAATAAACTTTTAACACAAATTAATCTCCAATAACTAGATGTGTGAACTCAGTAATTTTTTGTTGGATATATTTGATCATGTGGAGGAAATATGAAAATGCACATGAGAAAAAATAGTTCCGTGGCTATATTTTAGCATTTATGATGATAATAGTGTTTCACAACTATGTCTATGCTTTCTATTTGAGAATAATAAATACAATGTCATATTCAATCATAATCTAAGTCATATTTACTGATTTCATCCTGCAAAATTATATCCCTTCACCTTAGCAAAAAGTTACTGTCTCAAAGTGCAAGGAATGATGAGTAGAAGGCCTTAGTTGTGATGAGAAGCTTGGAGAGCTTTCTGAAGGGATGGTGATGATAGGCGTAGAGAATCCAAAGAAGACAGAGCAAAGTTTCCGGAACTACTCTTTCCCAGGTCTAATCTCAGAAATGATGAAGTTCTTTAGGAAAGGGTATGAAGCCAGGTCCTACTGCACTGAAATGCATAGGCTCCCATGCTCACTCACCTCCACTCACATGTGTTTGTGCAGCGGATGAGTGAAAGCAAAGAGAATGCTAAGTGCTCACCCCTTGAAAGAAGCGAAGCACAGTGGGTGACACCTAAATCTATATCATTTCTCTCCAAAGCATATTGCTTGCTCTGCAGTAGGATTGCTCTACAACTAGACCCTACACTGATCGCTTGAGTTGTTATTTCCACATGGCGTGAAAGAACTGACTTGAGAGTCATGAGAGAAGCTGATAATTGAGTATGGACATCCCAGAGAAAGTGGATCTACAGATCATTGAATCTCCAATTTTTATCTAAACTCTCCTCAACTATTTACTTGACTAAAGATAAGATTATATGTGTGTGTGACTCTCAGGCGCTCGACAGTTAGAAAGCTGTGATATTTCTGCTGACATCCTCTGCAGAAGTCTTGTCAACTTGCAGGGTTTTGATAAAGATCTTCTAGTTTTACACTCTCCTATTAGAGGGATGGCTTAAGAGGGAACATTATACCACAGGGATCAGAAAATACCTTAGATGAAAGGCAAACCTAATTGCTAGCCCCCAGTTCCCCTTCCCCCATTGCTGCACACCTCAATTCAGTTCCACCCATCTCCAAATTTTTAACCCAGAATTGTTCCTGTCTAAAGGAAATACGGAGACAAAGAATGGAGCAGAGTCTGAAGGAGAGCCTATTCTTGCAATGTGCTTTCATGCCCCTCCCAGGTAGGCTGATAAGAGTGAGTTTAATTCAGATTATTCATTACAATTGGCTATTGTAATTCACTTATTTATAGATGTCTATGTGGAAAAAAATGTGTTTTTGCCATGTGTGGAATGTTCTTGTGATTAAACATATTTGCTCATGAGACCTCTCTTAACCTGCAGGGAATAAATTATGTGAGGCTCTGAATAAAGTAGGCCCTTGCATCACACTTTAGTCTGCCTCATTTTTGTGCTTCATTCTCCTAAGTTTCACTGACAGGGAAGCTAAAAAGTTTCCAGCATATAGAAATGATAATCCTTGATTATAAGAAAATACTGATTATTTGCTTTATTTTACATTTTATACACATTTGGCAAAATGTAAAACTGAATTTTAAAAATAAATGCAAATGTTATTCCAACCCCTCATATTTGAAAATAAAGGAAGTTATTGTTGAAAACTTACTTAGACTAATGGGGATGATTATAAGTGAAAGCAAAGCTTAGTAAAGAAATGAAAAACGACCATCAGAAATATATATCTAAATATCAGTCAGGTTTTGCTCAATTTTCATGAAATTGCATGACAAAGCAAAAATTATTCTTTGACTGGCCTCATATCTAAGACAGAGTTACTAAGGAAAATACAGAACTAAAAACATTAGCAAAATTAATGGAGAATTTTAAAATAAAATAAATTAACTAAAAAGTGGGCCAATTAGGCCAGCAAAGACAAACTGGAAAGAGAAGAGAAAGAGAAAATGGCACATACAACTTCCCTCAAGTGTGTAATTAAATTGCAAGAAGATAGACTAAAATTCCAATTAAAGGTGGAGAAATAATTGTGTCTCCATTGTATACCCATCACACTTAGAAATGAGGAAAGTGGTTTCCAAAAAGATCGAAAATCTGCAGTGTTAGCAATAATCAGATTGAAATGGGGAGCAACTATACTAAAAGCCTAGGCTTGCCCAGCTAGTAAGCATAAGGAAGCTGGAGGGGCTGCAGAGACAGTAGACAGTGTGGGCTAAGAGTTCTAAAGGAAGACAAACCTATCATAAACATGTATGTAGCAGGAATGGAGGAGACCCCAAATAAAGTCTAAATACTGACAAAATTTAAAACAAGGAACACACACGCCACACACACAAGCACACAAACACATTTTAATTTCTGTCTCTGTAGTTGGCATAATTGATTGTGTTGCTTTGAACTCTACTCAGAGATCTGAAATAGATGGCTTTGATTCTCATGTTAACCAACATATATGCTGCATTGGAGAGTATAAAAGAAGTTTCATCCAATGAAATGACCATGTGGTTTTGTTCTTTGAGTTTGTTTATGTAGTGGATTGTATTGATGGATTTCCGTATATTGAACCAACCCTGCATTCCCGGGATAAAGCCTACTTGATCATGGTGGATGATCGTTTTGATGTGTTCTTGGATTCGGTTGGCAAGAATTTTATTGAGTATTTTTGCATCTATGTTCATAAGGGAAATTGGTCTGAAGTTCTCTTTCTTTGTTGGATCCTTTTGTGGCTTTGGTATCAGCGTAATTGTGGCTTCGTAGAAGGAATTGGGTAGTGTTCCTTCTGTTTCTATTTTGTGGAATAGTTTGAAGAGTATTGGTGTTAACCCTTCTTTGAAGGTCTGGTAGAATTCTGCACTGAAGCCATCTGGTCCTGTGCTTTTTTTGGTTGGAAGACTTTCTATGACTCTTTCTATTTCTTTAGGCATTATGGGACTGTTTAGATGGTCTAGTTGGTCCTGATTTAATTTTGGTATTTGGTATCTGTCAAGGAAATTGTCCATTTCCTCCAGATTCTCCAGTTGTGTTGAGTACAGGCTCTTGTAGTAGGATCTGATGATTTTTTGGATTTCCTCAGTTTCCGTTGTTATATCTCCCTTTTCATTTCTAAGTTTGTTAATTTGGATACTTTCTCTGTGCCCTTTGGTCAGTCTGGCTAAGGGTTTATCTATCTTGTTGATTTTCTCAAAGAACCAGCTCCTGGTTTTGTTGATTTTTTGTATGGTTCTCTTTGTTTCTACTTGATTGATTTCGGCCCTGAGTTTGATGATTTCCTGCCTTCTACTCCTCCTGGGCGAAATAGCTTCTTTTTGTTCTAGGGCTTTCAGGTGTGTCATTAAGCTGGTAATGTATGCTCTCTCCATTTTCTTTTTGGAGGCACTCAGGGCTATGAGTTTTCCTCTTAGCACTGCTTTCATTGTGTCCCATAGATTTGGGTATGTTGTGTTTTCATTTTCATTGTGTTCTAAAAAGTCTTTAATTTCTTTCTTTATTTCTTCCTTGACCAAGGTATCATTGAGTAGAGTATTGTTCAGTTTCCATGTGTATGTGGGTTTTCTGTTGTTTCTGTTGCTATTGAAGACCACTTAGCATTTGACAACATTCAGCATCCCTTCATGCTTAAAGTCTTGGAGAGAACAGGAATTCAAGGCCCATACCTAAACATAGTAAAAGCAATATACAGCAAACCGGTAGCCAGCATCAAACTAAATGGAGAGAAACTTGAAGCAATCCCACTGAAATCAGGGACCAGATAAGGCTGCCCCCTTTCTCCTTATCTTTTCAATATTATACTTGAGGTACTAGCTCGGGCAATTCAACAACATAAGGAGGTCAAAGGGATACAAATTGGAAAGGAAGAAGTCAAACTATCATTATTTGCAGACGACATGATCGTCTACCTAAGTGACCCAAAGAACTCCACTAGAGAGCTCCTACAGCTGATAAACAACTTCAGCAAAGTGGCAGGTTATAAAATCAACTCCAGAAAATCAGTGGCCTTCCTATACTCAAAGGATAAGCAGGCTGAGAAAGAAATTAGGGAAATGACCCCCTTCCCAATAGCCACAAACAGTATAAAGTATCTTGGGGTGACTCTTACCAAACATGTGAAAGATTTGTATGACAAGAACTTCAAGACTCTGAAGAAGGAAATGGAAGAAGACCTCAAAAAATGGGAAAACCTCCCATGCTCATGGATCGGTAAAATCAATATAGTTAAAATGGCCATTTTGCCAAAAGCAATCTACAGATTCAATGCAATACCCATCAAAATCCCAACTCAATTCTTCACAGAGTTAGAAAGAGCAATTATCAAATTCATCTGGAACAACAAAAAACCCAGGATAGCTAAAACTATTCTCAGCAACAAAAGAAAATCTGGGGGAATCAGTATCCCTGACCTCAAGCAATACTACAGAGCAATAGTGTTAAAAACTGCATGGTATTGGTACAGTGACAGGCAGGAGGATCAATGGAACAGGATTGAAGATCCAGAAATGAACCCACACACCTATGGCCACTTGATCCTCGACAAAGAGGCTGAAAACATTCAATGGAAAAAAGATAGCCTTTTCAACAAATGGTGCTGGTTCAACTGGAGGTCAGCATGCAGAAGAATGCGAATTGATCCATCCTTGTCTCCTTGTACTAAGCTCAAATCCAAATGGATCAAGCACCTCCACATAAAGCCAGACACTCTGAAGCTAATAGAAAAGAAACTGGGGAAGACCCTTGAGGACATCGGTACAGGGAGAAAGTTTCTGAACAGAACACCAATAGCTATGCTCTAAGAGCAAGAATTGACAAATGGGACCTCATAAGGTTACAGAGTTTCTGTAAGGCAAAGGACACCATCAAGAGGACAGATCGGCAACCAACAAATTGGGAAAAGATCTTCACCAATCCTACATCAGATAGAGGGCTAATATCCAATATATATAAAGAACTCAAGAAGTTAGACTCCAGAAAACCGAACAACCCTATTAAAAAATGGGGTACAGAGTTAAACAAAGAATTCTCACCTGAAGAACTTCGGATGGCAGAGAAGCATCTTAAAAAATGCTCAACTTCATTAGTCATTAGGGAAATGCAAATCAAAACAACCCTAAGATTTCATCTTACACCAGTCAGAATGGCTAAGATTAAAAATTCAGGAGACAGCAGGTGTTGGAGAGGGTGTGGAGAAAGAGGAACACTCCTCCACTGCTGGTGGGGTTGCAAATTGGTACAACCACTCTGGAAATCAGTCTGGCGGTTCTTCCGAAAACTGGGCACCTCACTTCCAGAAGATCCTGCTATACCACTCCTGGGCATATATCCAGAGGATTCCCCACCATGTAATAAGGATACATGCTCTACTATGTTCATAGCAGCCCTATATATAATTGCCAGATGCTGGAAAGAACCCAGGTATCCCTCAACAGAAGAGTGGATGCAAAAAATGTGGTATATCTACACAATGGAGTACTATTCAGCCATTAGAAACAATGAATTCATGAAATTCTTAGGCAAATGGATGGAGCTAGAGAACATCATACTAAGTGAGGTAACCCAGACTCAAAAGGTGAATCATGGTATGCACTCACTAATAAGTGGTTATTAACCTAGAAAACTGGAATACCCAAAACATAATCCACACATCAAATGAGATACAAGAAGAAAGGAGGAGTGGCCCCTGGTTCTGGAAAGACTCAGTGAAACAGTATTCGGCAAAACCAGAACGGGGAAGTGGGAAGGGGTGGATGGGAGGACAGGGGAAGAGAAGGGGGCTTACGGGACTTTCGGGGAGTGGGGGGGCTAGAAAAGGGGAAATCATTTGAAATGTAAATAAATTATATCGAATAAAAAAATTAAAAAAAAAGAAGTTTCATTATGTTAGAAACTTTTGTCATTTCAAAATGAAAAAAGTATTGAGTATGTAATATAGCTGAAAAATGGAAGTTTGATAGTCCTTGCCTTGAAATGGCAACTGGATTGCAACTTAGAAACACCAAATTAGCTGAAAATCTCCAATGGACCAAAGAATAAGTCATGAGACAAACCTGGAATTAGTTGTACTGTGTGGCAATGAAAAGGTAATGGAAGAGCTTAAATACATTGTCACAGCACCGAATATGAATATTTGAAAACACAAAAATGTCTACTTCAAGACCAATAATGGCATACCAGGAATTCGAAATATACCAAGTAAGTACAAAGTAATATGCAGCATGGTGATAATCAAGGCAGGAGTAGACTCCAATGAAATTAGAACAAAGTGGGGGAATCAAAATGCTGAACATGTTTACAGAATAGATTTATTCTGGGCTCAATGCATGAGGGTGATGGACGAAAAAGAAACACAAATGACTCTTATATTTTCATGGCATATCATCAATCAGAATAAATGTACAGTTATCATAAGGAGATTATTATGAACACATGCTAGATAATCTGGTAATTCACATTACAAAATTTCTAATAATTGGAAAGTTATTGAGCCAGATGTAGTGACACATGTCTGCAATTCCAGCACTTGAAATGTTGAAGAAAGAAGGTTGAAAGCCCAACATATTAACAAAATGAGAAAAAGACTCTGTATTATTACCTTGTTAGATGCAGGACAGACGTTAGCACAATGTAGTCCATTTACAGAGAAAATTCAGCAATCTAGAAACCAAAGGAATTGATTATACTTGTGCTTGAATGAATAAAATCAGCAAAAAGATAGAGCTAAAAAGACATTTATTGGGAAGAAAGAAGCAATCTTCTTTTATTCCCATATGCCATGATTATCTACAGAAGAAATCTTAAAGAACCTACAAGGCAACTATAAAATGATTTTGTTAAAATCAGGAAATAATTATGATAATACACAAATGAATTATGTTTGTCTATTTTGCTAAAAACAGTTGAGCTATGAAGCATAAAAACATCCTGTTCTTAAATCTTTAATCAATAAAGTGTAAAATTATATTAAAAGCTACAACTGGAGACTGGAGAAATGACTCAGTAGTTAAGAACACTGACAGATCTTCCAGAGGTCCTGAGTTCGATTCCCAGTAACCACATGATGGCTCACAAGCATCTGTAATGGAATCTGATGCCATCTTCTGGTGTGTCTGAAGACAACTGCAGTGTACTTACATAACTGAAAAATCAATATTAAAAAAAAACAAGACAAGAAGTCTAACAAGGAGATGCCTTTATTCATGGATGTAATGTTATCATCATTCAAGGGTGTCACACCATTTAATTGGAAAAAAAATACACTTCTATCTCTCAAAAGGAAAGCCAGAGACACTCATTAATTATGAAAACACCAATGTATTCCTGAGTTAATAAATAGGATAAAATCAGTAGTGACCATTGCATTAAGCGAGCAGCACTGTAGCCAGAAAGGCAGGAGGAAGGAAGAGGCTCTAGAGGTGAGGGATGCTGAACTCTGGGCTCAAGCTTCACTTCATATACTGACTGTGTTGTTTTTCTTCCTGCTTTCTGTCTTCTAATTCCATCCAAGTTTAGGGCAACTTTGTTTCTGTGCTCAACATATTCAATAATTATTAAACTGTGAATTCTGGTATGCATATATCACACACTTGTATATAATACAGTTTAAACTACCGCAAGTGCAGGCAGGGCAGACAATCTTTCATTCATCTGATCCTTATATGCTTGTTCATTATTTGGCACGGTAGACATATTGTTTGGATGCTGGTAATATAAGGAAGTGAGCAAAACGAAGACTCAGTTTTTATACAGAGTGAAGCAAAGATCCAATAAAACAGTTAGGATCCAGCTTAGTGGGCGTGTGCCGCCTTCATCGAGAACTCATGTCGAGTCTTAGCATTGTAGCTGGATTTGTGGGCTTGCATCTGGGCGAGTAAAGACTAAACCAAGCATGGTTCAGCCATAGAGGAGAGAGGGCCTTAATTTTAGAAGGTGCTAAAGGGATCCTAAGGATTGTTTCTGAAAAAATGCTCTGCCCAAACAAGGAAGCAAGGAGGTTGAGTGATTGAATGGATTTCACCTGTACTCATAAGAAGATACTTTAGGGCAGAGTGTATTCTTGAGTATGCTAAGTTAGGGAGGAAGATAGTGAGGATTCTCAGTTGAAGGTCTTACAAGAATGAAGGAATGAATAAAGAAAGAAAGAAAGAAGGAAAGCAAGCAAGCAAGCAAAAAAACAAACAAACAAAAAAAACAAAAAAGAAGAATGTCCACATATTTATTTTGGGACTCACTCAACTCAAATCACCGAGCACTATGGGCATGCTCATTTTGCCCTGAATCATTTATGACACAAGGAAAGAACATGTTTAAGCTACATTATATAATACTTGGCTCCTGAATGTACCCATTCTTTTAGTAACAATACCACAGACAACCAAACAACCCTCAAACCAATATAACTGTTATAATGAGACTAATCAGTTTTTTTGTTTTTACATTTTGTATAGTTTGTGCTCTCACTGGTATGATGTGATATAAAAGAAATAGTATGTGTATACTGAAATATCTGCTTTATAGTTAAAGAAACTGAAGAAAGGAAGGGCAAAGTGTTCCCAGGAATCATGCAATGACAAACCAAGATCAGGCATCTAAGGCTCCCTAGAGGAATTCTCACTTTTGTTCTCATCATTAAAACAGACCAGAAAAACAGATGGGAGACGTGCCCCATAATTTAGGATTTATTAAGTCTGCCACAATCTTCTTTCAAATGTAGGAAAAATGGGTCTTCAAAGTCCTTGTTTATTGCTCCATATCAGTATTGTTGGGACAGTGTCTTGTTAGAGGAGACGCTGCTTTGACCGAGGATTTTTTGTGTGGTCCAGCGAGGATCAGACATTTATCATGGGCTGTTACTTATTTATCATGTCTTAGACATTGCCCTCGATAGCACAAACATGAAAAGGCAAACTTCCTTTCCCCAGGGAAGGTCAAGCCTGATCAGTCAATGATTAAAATCCACCTGAACAGCTGACACATGTGCTTTCCTAAAAAACTACAAAAGGGGCAGCAGAGATCATTCTTAGGAAGTCAAACCAATGTTTGTCCAGACATGAAGAGTGGCCTTCAAATGAGAGAGTGCAAACTCAGAGGGCCTAGTGGACACAAGCTAAACAGGAGCCAGCAATCCAGGGTCCATCGAAAAGCATGACTGAGTGTGCTGTGTCCTTGTAGTAGGTAGAGCATTAGCGCCCCTGGTGGGCGTTCTGCACTAGGACCGGATGCACAATTCTTGATTCCTGGGCTCAATTTAGAGGTGAGAATCTTAGAGAATTTGCTGATGACACATGTAAGAATGACAAAGCATAATGGAAGAGGAGTGAGATTGCCATTGAACTCGAGATACAGCAGTAAACAGCCTTGACATCCCGAAAACGATGCTGTCCACTTGTTCGACTCTATCCAGAAAAGGGGAAGAGCATCCACTTCGAGGAAAAATGCATATTCAGACAGACTAAAAAGAAGTATAAGTTTTACATTATATTAGCAGATTCCCAGGGACTAAAGTATCATTTCCTCAAAGGGTGATTACATTTTTCCCTCATGGAGATTTTACTGATACAGCCTTAGGAGTCCTGATGCTGGATTTGGAGAAAGTGCAAACTTTTGTGGCAATGTCTCTAGAAGCTCCTTCAATGCATTAGAACCACTGTTTATTTTTTATTAGCTCCTATAGAAGTGGAGATGAATGTCTTGCCTAATGTTGTCTATGGGTGTCAACCTGTTAAATTCATTTCCAGAAACTTCCAAATGCTTATGAAGGGAGGTGATGAGCTCATTAAAAGTTATCTTTGGAGCCGGGTGGTGGTGGCGCACACCTGTAATCCCGGCACTCTGGGAGGCAGAGGCAGGCGGATTTCTGAGTTCGAGGCCAGCCTGGTCTACAAAGTGAGTTCCAGGATAGCCAGGGCTACACAGAGAAACCCTGTCTCGAAAAATCCAAATCCAAAAAACCAAAAAAAAAAAAAAAAAAAGTTATCTTTGTATGTATTAGATATGCATTGTTCTCATACTTATTAAGCAAAACTTCACATAGGGTTTGGAGAGATGACTTAGCCATTAAGTGTGTCTATTGATTTTGCAGAAAATCAGACAACACCCACATTGGATAGCCCCAGAACAGTTAGATTGCATGGGACCCAATTCTTTTGGCCTTCATAGGCAACTGTATTCATGTATACATACCCAGTGCAGACAGACATGTCCACATATAAATAAAAATAAATTTTGCTAATATCCCCAAAATATCACAGAAGAATATGGATGATTAATTTGTTAAAGCATATGTCCTTTGGTTGTACTTTCCCCAGAAGAACACAGATGAACATTTTTTTTTTAAAGCATGTTTCCTTTGGTTGCTGCTTTCTTTTTATTTCTAAGCCTTCTTGCCTTGTCTAAAATTTTAAGTATTTTTAGCATTGTTTTAGACAAAGAGAAGTAAAATACCAAAGTTCATAAAAGGTTTCAATGTAATAGAAATGAAAAAAGAGGAATTATTTGAACGTATTACTTTCTCATACCACTGGCCTTCCACAACTTTCATGTATAATTTGTAGCAGAGTGGGTTATAGAGAAGAGGATTAAAAAAAAAATACAAAGTAAATACAAAGGTGCCATTTAGCTACTGAGATTCGGTCGTAGGAGCACTGTGGAGAAATGCCAGGTTCCTGAATCACAGTGTAGAAGGGGAAAGTGCAAACAGGGCACTCAAGTGCTAGCACAAGCGGAAGCATGCCTGACAGCCACCAGTATGTCCTGTTTTCAGGACATTTGAAAATCTGTTTATATGTTCCAAAGGGTCTCCCCTCTCTCTGTCTCTTTCTTTCTTAAATTTCAATGTTAGAACTGGTTCGCTTGTTGTTTGTTTGACTAATGAAAGTTTCAGCTATGGTGGTTAGGTTTCTGGAGAACGTGGCTTTTGCTGTTGGCCACAGTGTATGTGAGTAAGTTCTCATAGAACATGAGTTAATGGGTCAGATCCATCCTAAAGAGCTTGATTGGCAGAGGGATGAAAGTGTGGGGACCGGAGATGAGTTTTAAAATCCATATTGGTATATTTTAGTGAAGAGATGAGATACCAAACCTGTAGATAAGGGAAAAGATACCCTAGACATCTGCAAAGAAACAATTTTGGCATATAGATAATAAACAATGGACATGACAAGAAGATTCTTCTTTTACTGTCTTATTGTGATAATATTCTTAAACTACAAAATTCATTTATTTAAAGTATATACTCCGGTGGCCTCCAGTTTATTCACAGATATGCACAAGATGACCTCAGTGCATTCTGCCATATTTCCACCAGCAAAAATTGGCATCATCTCCTTTGTCTTCATCCCATATCTCTCTATTGTTACAGGCCAAGGAGACCATTAGTTTATTTCTGAATTAATAAGTTTGTATGCTGGGGTACTATATAACAAAAGGAAATTAAACTGGTTCTTAATGATGATTTTATTTACAAGAACAAATATTTCTTAATAAAGTGACATTCTTTCCCACACATAAGCTTTTTTGTTGATTAAATCACAATTATTTTTATTTTAAATATTATTTATAGTCAAGTTGTGTGTTATATAAACATATATACAAGGATATCATTGGGGGGAAATACAATATTCTAGAAAAACAGAAACTCAATATATAAAGCTCAAAACAGGTATCTGAGGTTATCAACAATGCTAATGGCAGAGTTAACAATCACTAGGGAAAAATGAATATAATTCTTTAATAAGGTTGAATGATCAAAAACAAGATTTATCTAGTGAAACATGACTCTGCTAAGTTCTAGTTTACAAAACTGATAGAGAGGTGCAACCAAACTGAAACCAAGAAAAGTTCTTCATTTACCATTAAGAACATGTAAGAATCCACGTTGTGAGAATCTACCCCTTGACAGAGGAACATAGAGGCTCAGCATGATGCATCAATGCTCCAATATCCATAGAATTAAAAGAAACTATGAATTCTCACTTAGAAGGGGAAAAATGTAGATCATCTCTTTAGTAGTGATAGGAACAGGGAGACTTCAGAAACTGTAGCTGCGTGGTTCATTTAACACTTCCTTCTGTAGGAATACCCATACCATGCCTAGACTTTATCTCAAGGCTGATGCCGATCTTAAAATGCTCACATAACATTATTGCTTACCTGTGCCCCCAGCAGAGATAGTTCCCTACGCATAGATAGATTGATGTCAATAGGCAATTCATAAAAGCATGCTAGTGGATAAAGAGTACAAGCAGCGTGAGCCAGCAGGATTTCAGTATTAATAGGTCAACTTACCCATTGCCTGCATTACTGAGAAAGTTACCTTCTTAGTGAACACTGGGTGGCATGGAATGTATCTAGATGAACTCAGAACACAGTACAATCAACAATCTATGTGTGTAGGAATGGTGACCATATACA
The DNA here is from genome assembly GCF_947179515.1 of Apodemus sylvaticus. Lineage (NCBI taxonomy): Eukaryota > Metazoa > Chordata > Mammalia > Rodentia > Muridae > Apodemus > Apodemus sylvaticus. The sequence goes on from NC_067489.1 coordinate 26,783,428, forward strand.
GAGAGCAAATGGATAGAAGAGTAAAAATATAGAAGAGTATATATACATATATATGTATATATATTATAGGTATATGGAGAGGTGGGTTATAGTTAATTCCAACATTTTGGAAAAGTTAAAAAATAAGTACTACTTTATACCTTTCATTATATTCGAAGTTTTTGTTTGTATTACAAATTGCCTTCTCCAGCCTTGCTTGTCATAATTTCCTTCCTCCCCTTTATCTTAATCTTACTCTACCTTTTTCATAACTGCTATTAGCTTTTTGTATATTTTTATTTTCTATATTCTTTGTTTGCAATCCAAAAGCTTTCCCCTTTCCCAGTCCCCCCCCCCATATGTCCCATAAGTCCTCTTCTCTCCATTCATTCTCCTATCTTTCCCCCTCCCTTTTCTCTGTCCTGGTACTCCCCTACAACACCGGATCAAGCCTTTCCAGGATTAGGGCCCTCTTCTTCCTTCTTCATGGGAATCATTTGATATGCTAATTGAATCTTCAGTGTTCAGAGCTTCAGAGCTAATTAATATCCACTTATCAATGATTGCATTCCATGTGATTGTGGTACCTCGCTTAGGATGATATTTTCCAGTTCCATCCATTTGACTAAAAATTCATGAATTCATTGTTTTTAATTGCTGAACAGTACTCCATTGTGTATATATACCAAATTTTCTGTATCCATTCCTCCATTGAGGAATATCTGGGTTCTTTCCAGCTTCTGGCTATTATAAATAAGGCTGCTATGAACATAGTGGAGCATGTGTCCTTATTGCATGCTGGGGAATCCTCTTGGTATATGCCCAGGAGAGGAATAGCAGGGTCCTCCGTCACTGTCCTGTCCAGTTTTCTTAGGAACCGCCAGACTGATGTCCAGAGTGGTTGTACCATCTTACAATCCCACCAGCAGTGAAGGAGTGTTCCTCTTTCTCCACATCCTCGCCAACACCTGCTGTCTCCTGAGTTTTTAACCTTAGCCATTCTGACTGGTGTGAGGTGAAATCTCAGGGTTGTTTTGATTTGCATTTCCCTAATGGCTAATGATGTTGAGCATTTCTTAAGGTGCTTCTCGGCCATCCGAATTTCTTCAGGTGAAAGCCACAATTACACTGATACCAAAACCACACAAAGATCCAACAAAGAAAGAGAACTTCAGGCCAATTTCCCTTATGAATATCGATGCAAAGATACTCAATAAAATTCTTGCCAACCAAATCCAAGAACACATCAAAACGATCATCCACCACGATCAAGTGGGCTTCATCCCAGGGATGCAGGGATGGTTTAATATAAGGAAATCCATCAATGCAATCCACTACATAAACAAACTCAAAGAAAAAAAACATATGATAATTTCATTAGATGCTGAAAAAGCATTTGACAAAACTCAGCATCCTTTCATGCTAAGAGTCTTGGAAAGAACAGGAATTCAAGGCCCATGCCTAAACATAGTAAAAGCAATATACAGCAAACCGTATCCAATATCAAACTAAATGGAGAGAAACTTGAAGCAATCCCACTAAAATCAGGGACTAGACAAGACTGCCCTCTCTCTCCATATCTTTTCAATATAGTACTTGAAGTTCTAGCTAGAGCAATTAGACAACATAAGGAGGTCAAAGGGATACAAATTGGAAAGGAAGAAGTAAAATTATCACTATTTGCAGATGACAAGATAGTATACTTAAGTGACCCAAAAAACTCCACCAGAGAACTCCTATAGCTGATAAACAACTTCAGCAAAGTGGCAGGTTATAAGACCAACTCAAGCAAATCAGTGGCCTTCCTATACTCAAAGGATAAGCAGGCTGAGAAAGAAGTTAGGGAAATGACACCCTTCACAATAGCCACAAACAATATGAAGTATCTTGGTGTGACTCTAACCAAACAAGTGAAAGATCTAAACAAGAGCTTCAGGTCACTGAAGAAGGAAATTGAAGAAGACCTCATAAAATGGAAAACTCTTCCATACTCGTGGATTGGCAGGATTAATATAGTTAAAATGGCCATCTTGCCAAAAGCAATCTAAAGATTCAATGCAATCCCCATCAAAATCCCAACTCAGTTCTTCACAGAGTTAGAAAAAGCAATTCTCAAATTTATCTGGAATAACAAAAAACCCAGGATAGCTAAAACTCTTCTCCACAGTAAAAGAACTTCTGGGTGAATTAGTATCCCAGACCTCAAGCAATACTACAGAGCAATAGTGTTAAAAACTGCATGGTATTGGCACAGGGACAGGCAAGTGAACCAATGGAATAGAATTGAAGACCCAGAAATGAACCCACACACCTATGGTCACTTGATCTTCGACAAAGGAGCTGAAAACATCCAGTGGAAAAAAGATAGCCTTTTCAACACATGGTTCTGTTTCAACTGGAGGTCAGCATGCAGGAGAATGAGAATTGATCCATTCAATCTCCTTGTACTAAGCTCAGCTCCAAATGGATCAAGGACCTCCACATAAAACAAGTCATACTGAAACTAATAGAAAAGAAACTGGGGAAGACCCTTGAGGACATCAGTATAGGGAGAAAGTTTCTGAACAGAATACCAATAGCTTATGCTCTAAGATCAAGAATTGACAAATGGGATCTCATAAAATTACAAAGATTCTGTAAGGCAAAGGACACAGTCAAAAGGACAAAATGGCAATCAACAAATTGGGAAAAGATCTTCACCAATCCTACTGCTATTAGTTTGAACTGATTATGTTTTGATGTCTAATTGTAAGTGAAGTCTCATTACTTTTTAACATTCATATTTTTTTAGTATCTTTTCCCCATCTTTTGAGTTGAATTCGTTATTTCTTGTATAGTTATCCATCTTTGCCCTTCTTCTGTTGTTTTGATTAATCTTCTTTTTCATGCATCTATGATTTGACCCATGAGATTATTATCATCAATTCTTTTGACAAAATTTCCATGTTCTTTATGAGATGACTGAAAACCATTATCTGGTAGTTTCCTCTACACTGTTCCAAAGCAGCTTAGGTTTCCCTGGAGTGAACTTTTTTCTGTGGCCTTGCAGTCTACCTGGTGTCTCAGTTGGTTATAGCATCACTGGTTCACTCTTTCCTAGTGGTCTGAAAATGTGGTCCTACTGTGGCCATAGTTTCCATGCTAAGCTTTGGAAGTTTGACTCATGTTATTTTCTCGGTTGAATCTTTTAGTGTGTGAACTCTGAGAATATTTTTCTCTATCTTTATACTATAATAACATCACTAGAGTATTTCCGGGAGTCTAGAAAAGTCAGAGTCAATTATCGCAAAGCTGCCAAAATTGCCATGAGCCCTGTCAATATGAACAGACAGGCCTTTTACTTCTAGAGGACTTTATTTTGATTATGTTTCTTTTTTGCCACAACTGAATTGCACTGAAGTATAGTTTACATATGTTAAAATACAACTATCAAAACTTTAGAACTTTGTTTTAGAAGTTTTTTTAAATTTTGAGAATTTCATACACGGATACCTAGATATATGGTGATATCTTCTCCCGTTTCCCTCCAATTACCCCCAAATCCTTCCAATACCCTTATGGTATCTTTTCCTGATTTTAGTTTTTTTTTAATAATTCTCTAAGTCCAGTTAGTGTTACCAATAGGGAGCATGGGTGTGAGACTATGCCATAAAGCATGAGAATCTTATCATTGGCCAAATTCTCAAGAAATAATAATTTACTCTCTCCGAGAAATTATCCACATCCAATAGTGTTTGAGTAATGACGGGTAGGGCCTGGAGATCAGAGACCCCGATCCATGCTGGGATTTTAGCTAGTTTGGTCTTGTGCAGGTTACTCATGGATGCTGTGCGATTATGAGTGTGATATTTCCAAGCCTTGTCTAGAAGATAGCATTGCACAGTACTATCTACTTCCTCTCTAGAGCTGCTATCTGAATCTTATAGGGGTATGGTATTGACATAGATGTCTCATTTAGGGTTGAGCCCTCAGTCTCTTCTTCTCTGTACTTTGACCAGTCAGGTATCCCTCTGTTGTTTGAAAAAAAAAATTAGTCTTTGATGAAGACTGAGAGGACCTCAGGTCTATGGGTATAAACATAACTGTTTAGAATTCAGTTTGATGCCATGACCACTTAGCAAAATAACAAAATCAGATTCTCCCCAGTCATTATTACTCTCGTAGATCTATCTGGCATGGTAATAGTGCAACATATAAGGTTCATAGTTGGGTGAGGCCGCTAGTGTTCTGTCTCCTCTAGAAAGACTATATGGTACTTTATGAAACTATTGAAGAGAGCAGGCAAGGATTTTTCTGGCTTGTTTGAGGTTGATGGTGTTCTCAGCTTTAGAGTATTGCCACTTAGCTATGATGTGTAATCAAGGGCAATGGTGAATGGCTCTATTGTTTTTGAAACCTTTGCATCATAAAATGTATCTCATGCTTTGCATTTTAATTTTAATTGAATTCAGTTAATTTATACTTAATAACTGACAAATTCTGGTAATGATATTATCAACCCATGCAACCTTCATCATCTAAAGACCCCTTCTAATTTCTTGTCTTCCACTTGTGCTCCAAGTTGAACAAACATAATAAAAGATTTAAAGCTGAGCTCCTCATGGGAGAAAAAATATGTAGTATTTGTCTTTCTACGCCTGTTATCTTATACAATACAGTTTCACTAAGTTTGTCCATTGACTTGCAAATATAATAATTTCATTTTGCTTGGTGGCTGAGTAGTGTTTTTTGTATATAGAGCATATTTTTCTTATTCAATATCTGTTGATGGGCATCTATGTTGATTTTATTTCCTAACCTGAATAGGGCCATAGTGAATGGGAGAGTTCTGGGGCACCAAAGGCAGCATGAGCTATCAAAGATTTAGCTTAGTTCCTTGAAGTCAATCATTAAGGGAACTCAGAGAGCAGGAGCTCTTGTCAGGGACCTGAAGAAAGGAGCTAAGGCAGAGTAAATTTTGTTGATTAATAGATTTCTCTCCATGACTTGCTTGGTCTATGTTCTTTTTTTGTTGTTGTTGTTGTTTTGAATTTTTTAATTTACATTTCAAGAGTTAGACCCTTTGCCAATTCCCCCCACTCTGGAGACCTCATATCCCATTCCTCCTCCCCCTGTTTCTATGAGGGTGTTTCTCCATCCACCCGCCCACTCCTGCCTCCCTACCCTGGCATTCCCCTACACTGGGGCATCGAGATTTCATAGGACCAAGGTCTTCTCTTCCCATTGATGCCCAACAAGGCCATCCTCAGCCTCATATGTGGCTGGAGCCATGGGAACCTCCATTTATATTCCTTGGTTGGTGGTTTAGTCCCTGGGAGCTCTGGGTGGTCTGGTTGGTTGATAGCGTTGTCCTTCCTATGGGGTTGCAAACGCTTTCAGCCCTTTCAGTCCTTTCTCTAAGTCCTCCATTGGGGACCCCAGCGCTCATTCTAATGGTTGGCTATGAGCATCTGCCTTTGTATTTGTCAGGCTCTGGCAAAGCCTCTCAGAAGACAGCTATATCAGGCTTCTGCCAGCAAGCACTTCTTTGCATTCACAATAATGTCTGCATTTGGTGATTGCATATGGGATGGATCCCCAGGAGGGGCAGTCTCTGGATGGCCTTTCTTTCAGTCTCTGCTCCACACTTTGTCCCAATATTTGCTCTTCTGAGTATTTAGTTCCATCTTCTAAGAAAGACCAAAGTACCCACACTATGATCTTCCTTCTACTTGAACTTCATGTGGTCTATGAACTGTATCTTGGTATTCTGAGCTTTTGGGCTAATATCTACTTATCAGTAAATGTATACCATGTATGTTCTTTTATGATTGGGCTATCTCACTCAGGATGATATATTCTAGTTCATGTGCCTAAGAATTTCATGAAGTCATTGTTTTTAATAGCTGTGCAGTATTCCATTGTATAAATGTACCACATTTTCTGTATCCATTCCTCTGTTGAAGGACATCTGGGTTCTTTCCAGCTTCTGGCTATTATAAATAAGGCTGCTATGAACATAGTGAATCATGTGTCTTTGTTATATGTTGGAGCATGTTTTGGGTATATGCCCAGGATTTGTATAACTGGGTCCTCAGTTAGTACTCTGTCCAATTTTCTGAGGAACTGCCAGACTGATCTTATATAACCAACTTTGACTTACATGAGTTACCTTCTTATAGTTGGCTGCACACTCCCACTTGAATCATCAATCAATCAATCAATCAATCAAAGAAGAATGCTCCACAGACATTCTGACTCAAGCTTATGCCAAGTTTAAAAGAAAACCAGTGGTCATAGAAGATGGGAAAGAACACTTCACTATTATTCTGACTGAGACAACCCAAACATAGAATAGAAAATATTTTTAAAAAATCATAGGAGAAATTTTCCCTACTATAGATAAAGAGATTCCTAACTCAGTATGAGATGGTTAAAGAACACCAAACAGGATGAGAAAAGGATCTCCCTATGATATATTAGTTAAAACACTAAAAATACAGATGAAGTGTATAGAAAGTGAGAAAGAGAGAAAGGCCACATCATTGATAAAAGCAACCTTATTAGGACAACAACTGACTGTTTCACAGAAACATTTTAAGATAGAATTGCCCAGAAGAGCATCCCAGCTTTGAAAGATCATAACTACCAATGCAGGCTATTATACCCAACAGTGCTTTCCACTAAAACTGAAGAAGAGCCTGGAAAGTTGAATCCACGGTGAAGAGCACTGGCTGCTCATCCAGAAGTTCAGGTTTGATTCCCAAGTCCCACATTGTAACTCTAGTTTAAGGGGATCTAATGTTGAGTTTTCCCCTGTGAGTGCATTAGGCACGCAAGTGGTACAAACACATACATGTAGGCCAAACATCCAGACACATAAAATAAATTATAGAAAAAATAAATTTTCAAAATAAAAATAGATTAAAGAAAGTTAAGATTATCAAGATAATTCAGAAGGAGAAGGACACTGGAAAGAATACTTGCTCTCAAAGTCGGGAACGCACATTAAGAATGCCATAGAAATAAGCAAACAATACTGAAAACAACTATTGAAAAGAAGTCTAAGAATACATAACAAATCCTTAAAAAGCAAAAAAACCCAAAACAAAGCAAAACAAAAAACCAGAAATCAGTACTTATCTTTCAATAATAACTTGGATATTCATGGTTTTGATTCCTTAATTAAAAACATACAGACTAGCAGCAGATAGGATCATAAAATAGGATCCATATTTTTTGTTCCTTTAAGAAGTATATCTTGCCAGGCGGTAGTAGTGCATGCCTGTAACCCGAGCACTCTGAGAGGCAGAGGCAGGCTGATTTCTGAGTTCGAGGCCAGCCTGGTCTACAGAGTAAGTTCCAGGACAGCCAGGGCTATACAGTGAAACCCTTGAAAAAACCAAATCCAAAAAAATTAATAATAAATATATCTTACCACCAAATAAAGGCATCATCTGAGTACAAGAGGATGCAGAAAGGCATTCTATGTAAATGGTTTGAGAAATATGCAAATTTGACAAAATAGATGTCTTCTAAGTATCTGAAAAATAGTACAAACCAAAAATAGTCAGAAGAGCTTGGATGGTAACTCATACTCTTCCACAGAACAAGCCATCAAGCAAAGATTACAATTATTCTAAATATAGCATATACCAAATTTAGGCATATTCAATTTTATAAAACTAGTACTACTACAGAGTGTTTTCAACCAGTGATAGTGGTTGAATTTTATACCTGATTCTCAGCAATAAGCAGATCATCTAGTAATCAATCAATCAATCAATAAGTAAAGAAATAAATAATGAATGAATAAATAATGAACACAGGAGTTAAATGGTGGGTTGTAATAAAGTGATATGTATGTGTAACTAATGTATTAACAACTACTACCAGGCCTCAAAAATGTCCCTTCTCCAGCCATCAGTCACCCTTCTTCCAGACACCATCAGCTTCTCACTGATCAAGTTCCCCAGTGTTAGTCAAATGCTCTTTTGACTTCTGTCCCTATAGTTCCCACTTAGCTTTTCTAGAAGTCTGTATGAATTAAGTGGTACAACCTGAATTCCATTGGGCAGGGCTAGAGTGATGGCTCAATGGGTAAAAGAACACAACAATGGGTAAAAGAACAACATGTGTTCAAACCCTAGAACACATGGCAGAAGGAGAGACCTGACTCCACCAAGTCATCTTTTGATGTCCACATGTGTGCTAAGGGACACATGGATCTGTACTCATCCATCACATACATACACATGCATGTACAACAGCTACCACAATAATAAACAATAATGATAAATGAATAGCATTGTGTCTGGCTTCTGTTGAGTTTTATTTGCCTTTTCATCTTTCTATGTTACTATGGCTTTGGAATTTTCCATGCTGTTGCTGGTGTCAATCGTTTATCCCTTTTCATTGAAAATGTTCTATTTAACTGCATGAATGTTTTCTGCATTGAGACTTTGTTAGGTAGCCATTCATCTTGGCCTACAGTATGTATTTTAAGTAAACCTTTTGTCAATATATTGTTGGAATATTTTTGTGTAGACATATTGTTTATTGAAAATAGTTGGCGTGTTCGAGAAGAATTTCTAGATCACATAGTGTGTGTACATTTAATTGTGTAAGAATTTCTCTCATGTGTTATAAAGGTCTTGAAGAATTGTATCTTATCTCCAACAGTGTATGGATTTTGCCAACATTTTCCAGCTTTGTAGTTGTTTTTTATTAAGCTATCACAGTGCTTGCATGGTGGTATTGGTTGTTGCTCTGTTCTGAATTTCTCTGGTGACTAATGATGTTCAACACTTTTCATACAGCTGTCTCCCATCCTGTAGTCCTTATTCAAATATGTTGTTAAATTTTAGTGGAGTTATTATCTTTCTAGTATTGAGCTGTAAAATTAGAAAAAAAAGTTCTGAATGCGATTCCTTTCTCAGATGAATGTACTGGGAATTTTTCATGTCTGTGGTAGCCTATTAATTTTCCTAGGTGTAGCTCTGAAAAGTAGGCATTTTAAAGTTTGATGAAATCTACTTCATCCATTTTTAATATTATCCTTCTGTTTTCTAGGTTGTGTCTGAGGAGTCTGAGTGAAGCCTGCCTCAAGACAGCCAAGGTCATGTCCTGTGTTAGCTCCAAAAATTTCATGGTTTTAATTTTTTGCAAGAGGATTGAGAATTAATTATTTTGAATCAACTTTGTCCATGATATGAAACTGAGGATTACATTTTCCAAATGACAACCTAGTTGACCAAGCACTCTTTACTGAGAAGTCCATTGTTTTGTTTGGGCCTTACCTTGGTGTGACAGAGACATAGGCAGAGAGGTAACTAGTTAACCACTGTATTACCTACCTGACAAAAACCACTGAAGGAAGGAATGAAGGAAGGAAGGAAGGAAGGAAGGAAAGAAGGAAGGAAGGAAGGAAGGAAGGAAGGAAGGAAGGAAGGAAGGAAGGAAGGAAGGAAGGGTTGAGAGAGTCGAATGCTGGTACTCAGGTCTTTTTCTTCTTTTTAGTCAGTTGACCTTAGATTATTGGATGGTACATCCTCCTTCAGTATGAGTTTTCTCTCTCAATTAAGCTTTTTGGGTGGTAGTGGTAGTGGGGTGACCAGTATAGCTTGAAACAAAGCAAAGCAAAGAGACCAAAAGACAATTATTTTGAGTTTCAACCAATTAAGATGTTACAAGTTTTCTCTCCTGAAGTCTTTATTCAAATAGGTTGGAAGCTGAACACTCTCCTCTTTATATTACCTAACCTCTCATATATAGCCATTGTCAACTCAAGATTATGTATTCATCTTGAAAAACTTATCTGCTCTTAGTTCTAAGGTTTCCACTGCCATTTAAGTCTAACTGATTGCTACTATGCTTTGTCCCAGGAACAAGTCCTTTTGTGGTCCAATATTCAATCAACTCAGAAAATCCATTTGATTTGTTTTTCTGGGTGAGAAATGGAACCCATGTCCTCACACATGCTAGGCAAACAACTACTGTTGAGCTACAGTCCTACATTCTTGATCTGACCAGTTTTGCTTAGCATTCAGCAGTGTGGCACCGATGACTTTCATCTTTGTTGCAGTGACCTCAATGTATTTACTCTGGCTAAACCTTGCTGTTTATTTCTATCTCAAAACTAAGGGGTGTAAATCCACAATTAGCCATTAGCAGCCATTTGATGGGTTTTAACTTCCTGTAACGGGTTTTGTAATTATATGCCTTTTTATGAGTCATTTGCTCGTATTCCTTGCTTTATTCGCGTTCATCATTTTCCTCTGATTATTTGAATGTTTTGTTTTAATTCTTTGGATGCATTTATAATAGAAGCTTTGAAGTCTCTACTGTACTCAGCATCTGCTTCTATTCAGAATGTTTTAACGTTCTTGCCCTTTCCAGCTGTATGGGTTATGCTTCCTTTTAAATTTATTTTTGTATGCCTTGTAATTGTCAACAGTAAATGGACATTGTAGATAACATGTTATAATGATGGTAACTTCTGTTATTTTCTTCAAAGGCATTTTTTTAGTACTCAAAATCAGTTATTATACCTGAACTCAAACTGAAAGTAATGGCTCCCTCACATTCTAAAATACAGATGAATTGTATGGCATGGTGGTATATACCTGTAAGTGTAGTAACCAGGAGGCTGAAGCATTTGGATTGTGAGTTAAAGGCCAGCCTGGCCTATTGAGAGAGGTCAGTCTAGGGGGTATGAGATTCTATCTGGACACAAAGCCAAAATCAAAACTAGTATCTCCTATTTTTCCTGGTAAGATTATCATCTCACGCTTTCAAGCCAGATTTTCTTAGATGGCTCAGGGTTTTTGCACAAAGTAGACAAGGGCTCTTTGCAGGCAAACCTACTCAGTGGTGCCATGCATTTGCTGAACACCACACAGGACATCACAGGATTCACTGAGCAGGTGTCACATGTATTTGGTTGAGTTTTCCAGTTGACACAGCGGGATTGAAAACCTGGATTTACTGACTACAAAGTGGCCTTAAATTGGACTCTGGATTAGAGTTCTCTGGGTGTGAAATAATCTCCTTCTTATTGTGAAATAATCTCCTTCAAGGAATTCATGTATTTTTATGTTAGGTCTTTACCTGTACTCCACTTTCATAATTTTCTTTCTCATGCATTTCATTTGCTTTTTAACCTGTTTCAGTTTCATTTCTTTGTGCAGCTTCTATTTAATTCCATTTTCCTTAATTATTTCTCACTTATTCTTTACATATGTCTTTTTCATTAATCTCTTCATTAAATCTCTTCAATTAATTTATTTCTTTCTTTGCTGTTTCATTATTTTGTTTAAAGTTCGATAAATTATATAAGCCTTGTCTTTAAGGTGTTTGCTTTAAGACATCTTCTTCTGAATAAATGAGTCCAGGTAGGACAATTTCATTTCTTCTCTCTCTGTCTCTGTCTTTCTCTGTCTCTCTGTCTGTCTGTCTGTCTCTCTCTCTCATAAATATACATTGACTTATGTTATAGGTATATTTATGTAGTCAATAATATGATTTCTTAAAAGAATATTCAGATACCTCTAATATTATTCTTCCCTTATCCCTCTTTGGTATTTATCTCCCTTTCCTTTCCCTCCCATTTTCCCTCTTAGTGATATATTAACTTTTTATGTGGTTATGGAGCTCACATACAATGTAGTGGCTTACATATGTGTGCCAAGCCAAGGCTGTGCCAGTCAGCTTCACCCATCAGCCCAGCTCCTTTAGTTATACCCGGAGTCTTTCAACTCTCACATTTCAGATATACGTTCTACATTGGAATTTTCTTTCTATAATGATTGCATATGTCTTGTATTTATCATCTTTTTCTTTTCCCAGTAATCTTTGCAGAGCTGTCCCTGCTATTCCCACACAATGCTGTGTGTGCATATTTTCATATTCCTGTGCATTGTACGTGATTGTGGAGATCAATAGTCAGTAGTAGGGTCTTCTATTGACACTAGCCACCTTATTTTTGAGGCAACTGATATTGGTATTCACGGATTCTGCTAGACTGGCTGAGTGGCGAGCTACAGAAGCATCCCTGTTTCCATTCCCCGGTGCCGAGGTTAGAACTAGGGTTAGAATACTGCCCTGCCTGGCTTTTAAGTGGGTCCTTGGGATCTGAACTCCGCTCCTCATGCTAGTGCAGCTATCGGTTCACCAACGAAGCCATTGCAGGACTCCAAACACAACGTCCTGGAAGAGATAAAAGGGAGCAAATATCTGCCTCGTTTGCATACAATGTTGATTCCCCTATGCACTAAGGGTTAAAAGCTCTGCTGTTGTTTGTTGTTTACAATGCAAAAACTGCCTGTTTTGTGTGGGTTTATCTGCATTATATTGCTACGGTGTAGGTAAGTGTGGTGTAGGTAAGTGTACTAATTCTAAGTTAGTCACCTGTGTGCTAAGGCTCACTGGAGACCTATGTACTGTTCATACTTACAATTTTCTATAATAAATGCTTCCAAATTTTATAATGTACTTTATAAAATACGATTACCAACCAAAGAAATACTCTGATTAAATTATCCTAAGGAATTTCAGCTTTCCAGAAGAGGTCAATAAACAAACCCAAACAAACTATGGCAACAGAGTGAAAGATATATGAAGTTTTTAAAAATAATCATACACAGAAGATAGACCCTTCACTCTACCGGCAACTCTGAGAGAAGCAAAAAGGTGATGATCAAAGGTTTGGTTTTTATTTTTTCTGTTCTCTATGATGCTTTAATCATTACTCGGGTAAAGGTTTAATCGCTGCTTGTTTCAGATTTTTAAATGATAAAACTTGGAAAATGTATCGGTAGATTTGACTACAGAAAGAACTTTCACAAGATTTAAGAAGGTGCCAGAAAGGATTAAACTGCATCAACAAACTCAGCACAATGTGTTTAGATTGCTTTAGATAAAAGACAAAAATCAATTGCATGAATTTAGAATGTAATGAGCCTGACTGTTAGAAATTCATGTGGAAAAGAGTTGACATTTCCAGCTGGCTGTGAACATAATACAAATCAACTCTCTGACACACCTGCACAAAAAGGCTAATGCTGCAGTAAGCTGTGCTGTTTAGGCTAGTGTGAGCTGAGCACTTAGAAAGTGCCCCTTAGTGCATATTTGGCAGAGTCACTGCAGAATTTGAAGCTATGCCATTTAAAATGGAGGTTCAGTGCAGAGAAGATACTGCTTACATGATCTGAAAAGGGATGGATGAATTCAGGTTGGGCTTGGGGAAGCTGGGCACTAATGTGTAAGATGCTCAGGATACTTGGCTCATGCTTAGCAGAGACAGATACTGTTAAATGTTTCAAACTCCAGCTGGACCCAATAGCCCTTTACTCTCAGCTGTGTAAGTTCCCATTGCCATTGATTGTGGGCTGATGGTTGCTTAGTTATTTAATACAAAGACCAGCTTTATGTAGCAGGTTGAAGAAGCGACTTCTAAGACATTTTATAATGTAAAATTGCTCAAGTAGATAAAACTAGGTTTATATAAGATGAGTGGGCGATGAAGTGCATGTGCTTGAAATGTATGGAACTTCTATTTTTCCCAATAATTTATTTTTTATTAACTTTAATCTCAATCATAGCCTCTTTACCCCTGCTCCCAGTTCCACCCTTTCAAAACCCTCCCTCTACTACCCCTTCTTCTATTTAGAGAAGAGGAGTTCCCCTTGAGTACCTCTCCACCATGAGCTATCTAGTCTCAGCAGGACTAAGCAAACCCTTCCCCACTGAGTCCCAATAGGCCAGTCAAGATAGGGCGAAGAGGATCCAATGACAGGAAACAGACACTGATATAGTCCCTGTTCCACTTGTTCGGGGACCCACTTGGAAACCAAACTGCACATTCGCTACAAATGTGTAGGGATCTAGCTCCAGCCCCTGCATGCTCCCTCGTGGGCAGTTCAGGCCCTGGGAGCCCCCATAGTCCCAGGTTAGTTGACTCTGTAGGTCTTCTTGTGGTGTTCTTGACTCCACTGGCTTGTTCACTTCTGTCTTCCACTCTTCCACAAGACTTCCCAAGCTCTGCCTGGAGTTTGACTGTGGGTCTCTGCCTCTTCCCCACTATCTGTTGATAGATGAAGTCTTCCAGGAGACGGTTATGCTAGGCTCCTGTCATATGTGTTTTGAACTTCTAAGTAGAGACCATCAAGATGAAATTGGTAAAGATTCATGACTCCCTCCTTCTACTCCAACTACATACTACTCAGACTGATTAGACAACGAGCAATCCTGGTTTAAACTCAAGGCGAGCACTGGGCAGTGGCGGCGCACGCTTCTAATCCCAGAACTTGGGAGGCAGACACAGGTAGGTGGCTTTCTGAGTTCGAGGCCAGCCTGCTCTATAGAGTGAGTTCCAGGACAGCCAGGGCTACACAGAGAAACCCTGTCTCGAAAAAACAACAAAACCCCACAACAACAAAAATCAGTTCGGCTTCAGTTTGGAAGCTGTGGCATATTCAGAAGCTGTTCTGAAATGAAGTGCCAGTCATTTCTCCCATCATGCACTCTGGTGTGACTGTGTAGACCTGGTGATTAGGGAGGTGCCAAACAGGATATTCCAAATTATCTGTGAAGGGATGCTCAGCATGCTGTTTTGCACAAAATCATCTCCTGCAATTCCACATTACCAACAATGATAAGTATGTTTTATAACTAATGTTCTTAAGACTTTTCTACATTCCCTTGTACGTTTCATAGGTAGACGGGCATTTTAGAATGTAATGCAATTGACTGCCCAAGGTGCAAGGCATCTGAGATTTCACCCACCCTTTGAGCTCTAAATCACTCTGCCATACAATCAGGTATGCTCCCTGCAGACATACAAGCTGGGCTGGTTGATTGCTCACAGCACTAGATCTAGACAGAGACAGCCTTACTAGAATTCTTGCCCTCCAGTTCTTAGAGCTGACCTGAGCAAGACCAGGTGAAACTTATCTATACTTTCTAGGTTCTGGTGGTGTTACCTTGTGTTTGAAACCCTATATTATTTTTTTATTCAAGAAACTATATAACCCTATTCTTTGCTCCTGAAGAAGACAGTTTCTATCTTCTAAGGACATTGTGTTAAAGATTCATTTTTGCAGGAAGGCCTCAGCAGCAAGCAACTCATACTTCTGGAAGGACTGTAATTGCACAGGAAAACTGCAGAACTTCTGTCCCATGTGCACTTTCAGACAGAGCCAAATCCTTATGACACTGAACATCTGAGATAACAGTGACTAGTGACAAAGACAAACCAGCAAGCACTGACCAAGCAGATATCTATTTTACCATAGTGTTCTTACCAATTTCTGAGAAGTATTTTATATAAACAGAAGTGCTAGATATTGCTGTAATTATTGTCTACCTCTTAGTTTTCAGTTCTCTCTTCTTCCTGTATGCGCAGACTCTAATGGACTCATGGATATAAGATGTAATACAAGTTGCTTCTTATCAATTCCATGTTTCAAGTATTCCTGTGAATTATGGATAGCACTATCAATGTGCTAGATCCTGAGTGACAATTGCCCTCAAGATTCCTATGCTACACACAGTGATAATTACAAAGAACACTGTGGGTCTCAAATTTACTCAGGGGGATAATTGTAAAATATATGTATGTGTGCAGATATATATTTGTATGCAATCTATCTTTAGACACATCTGATTGTGACATGTAAATTGATAATATATTGATAGATAATCCTGAATTTCAACTTACAGGTTTATCTCTGAACATAAGTCCATATATTGATTTAGTGTTTGGATAAATGTTAATTAAATAAAATAAAATAAACTATATTTAAAATATGAAATGAGTTATTTTCATGGAGTTATACTTGAGCAACTTTAGCATTATAAGCAGGGTACCCCCACCAAGTTTTAGTCAGCTCCATATTTCAAAGTGCATGGAATGGTATAAGGCCGCATACACATGAGAATGCTTTGATATGTTATTATTGGAAAAATACATCTCCACAGTACCAGTCTATATATGTATGTGGCCATTACTCTGTATGAAAATTGCGCCAAGGACATTGTGAAAGTAGGGTATGAAAACATTGAAGGTGGGAAGAGAAGGTAAAATGCTTCTGGCTTTAAACAGTAAAGATCCCTTGTTAGATAATAATAGTATTTGCCTATTGTTAAGTTCACAATAATTAGAGCAGTCATTTGCATTAGTCACTCTGACATAGGTGAAGTTTTCATTTCATATATGATATTGCTACTGCAAAGTTAAAAGATATTTTCCATTTCTTTTTTTTCTCTTAGGATTTACTTGGTTTAAAAAAAAAGCAGTGATCAGTTTGTACAAATTGCAATCAGACTTGTTATACAAAGTCAAGGCTTCATTTTGTAATCAGGGATCAGTCAGGAATGTTGATTGGAGTCACACACACACACACACACACACACACACACACACACAAAGCCTCGTACTCGAAGGACACAGATGGCTTTAACTGGAGAATTCCAGGCTATGAACGTATCTTCATTATCAGTGTTGCATTCTATACATGGTTCCCTGGCTCCTAGGTTTAGAGTCCTAATAGATAAAAAGAAATAGCACTACATGGCAGTAGGAAGTAAGAGCCATGTGAACACTATTTTATGATGCTCACTTTTGTGCCCAGATAAGGAATAATTTCTGGGTTTTTCTTCACTATAGTGTACTTCTTCTCCAAAGAATGAACTGCAAACAATGGAAATGTTTGCAAGATGTATTGCAATAGTTCCTTGTAGATTTTCCATATTTTAATATAAATTAAGAAAACACAACTTTTTATCAACACATTGAATACACGAGGAGAAACTTTTTAACGTAAATTTTTAAGATTTATGTTTCTCCATTCCCTATTATAAGAAACTTTGTAAATAAAATATAGACATGGATAGCAAATACCTACATATTCTTTATATAATTTTCACAATTCACTGCACATATTTTCCTGCTTAGATATAGCCATTATCCAATGTCTCATCTGTACATCTATCTAAATTTATTGCTATTGGTAATATAATATTAATAAATAGCAAACCACATCTAATCATGAGGTGGACTGTAATGTTCACATCTAAATTCTTGAGCATGGTTATTAGGCTCAAGTGTTCAATATTTGTGTGAATTTTTTTAAAGTAAAAATTTTTGAGTAATAGAATGTGTAAGTATTAAGATACTATTTAATAGGGTTTATAGTTAAATGCCTCTGAAACACATTTCTTTCATGATGTAAACTTTTCCCATCACACTGAAATATCTCTTCCTCAACAGTGTCTACATTATCTCCCCTCATTTGAAACACTGGTTTGATTTTTTTCATGTTAAAAATTCATTTTTCCTGATCTAGATACTTTGTAAA
Source organism: Apodemus sylvaticus (assembly GCF_947179515.1). NCBI lineage: Eukaryota > Metazoa > Chordata > Mammalia > Rodentia > Muridae > Apodemus > Apodemus sylvaticus. Next base: position 26,800,743 of record NC_067489.1, read on the forward strand.
TAGAATAAGATTTGACGTGTCTTTTAATAAGATTTTTTTTCTTTCAGCATAATGTTTTGAAGCTAATCTATAGGATGTATGTTAGTAGCTTGTTCTATCTTATGTGTGAATGGTATCCCATTTTATCTAACTGGTGTATTATTCTCTGTTGATGACAAAACTAGAGACTTTCAGTTCTGCACAAACTGAATCGAGCTTCTTGAATAATTTTGTTGAAAGTTTCTGATTTGGATATGTTTTAACTTTCTTGAGTAAATGTTCCAATTTTAATTTTATCTTAGACTGGCGCTATGTGGATTATGTGGTAAGGTATGCTCTCACGATGATAGGAAGAGACAGTGAGACATTGCTCCCAGAAAAAACAAGAGAACAAACCACTAATACTCTGTAATCTGTTGTATCATTAACTGTATTGCTCAGTAGAGTGGGTGAATTAATTGTTCTTTTGTTTTAAGATTATTTTCAGTTCATGATAAACTTATCATGATTGAATTCACTGAGATTTGAGTATCTATATTCATGTGTTTATTTTAATAATCGAAAGAATCTTCATATCCTGATGGAGAAAAAATGAACATATTCAGTGACAACAAAATAAAAAATTATAGCAAAACTAACATTTATTCATGACAAAAAAGATTCATAAAGTCACAAATGAAAGAAAATTTCTAATTGAAAATCTGTAGATGAATTAACAATAGGTTTCATTTAACACTTTATCATTAACATTGTACTTAATGCAAAAATGTGTGCCTTTAGCAATATCCTGGGTTGCAGGATATTTGATCACATTGTGAATCCTGAAGGAAAGGGCACAACATTTGAAATGTAAATAAAAATATATCTAATAAAAAATTCATAAATTAATAAACAAAACAAAACATAAAATATTATATTGCTAATTATCAAAAAAAGAAAAAGCTGATTTTAGTTGTGGTGTGGATCATCCTTAGGACACACCTTTAACCTTAGAGTTTTCTGTTTGGATATTATAAAAAAGGGATTAAATAAAGTCAACCATAGGTCAAGAGGTAGAGCGATCAGTCAGTTGACAGGAAGTAAACATAGAATTGTTAAGAAAAAACAGAGAGTAAGAGAGAGAGTAAGGAGGACTTCCTACATGCATAGGAAGTAGTTTGAAGGAAGGTCTTTAAGATGATGTGAGAGAAGGGCATTGCTTTGGGGATGTCAGCTGAAAAGGAAGATCAGCTGGGCCATTTCTCTGCCTCTCTGAGTAAGCAGGCTTTCAGCACATCTGGCTCTTGAGTCTTCATTGGTAAAATTAAATCATTGAGATTTTGTTTAAAAAAATTTGTTGCTCTAATAGATGGCATGAACACATGGACAGAGAAATCACACCAGCTGTGGACAAACTGAGGAGCCATAAGAGTTGGTAAAACATCTGGGAAGTCCTCAAAGACAGGGTTAGTAATATGAAAAGAAAAGCCTTTTGTTTGTTAAGGATGGGAAATATATCATAATGCAGGATGTTGGGACCCTGTATAGTACTACTTTAGATGGTTTGAAAAATAGAAGCAGAGACTGAAAAGATAAATGACCTAATTGAAATTGACATAGTATCAGCTATAATTATCAGTCCAGTAATTTATATTTTATCCTTAATAGCCCTAGTTAGGTTTTTATTTTGTGCCAATGATGGAAAATGGATTGATAATGTACAAGACATTGAAATACTCATAGACGAAAAAAATTCAAACACAAAAAGAGGATTTAGACAAGAACCTACCTTGCCACCACATGATGAATCTGAAGATCCCTGGCCTAAGGTTGTTAGAAAGCCAACAGTTACTATACAAGAACTACCAGCAGCTGATAGGCACCCCAAAGTTTATGAAGAAGCCAAATGGAATCCTATAGACAATAGAATCTGGGAGACTTAGGGTAGTGATCAATTCATATGCTATGCAGTCACCCTATGTAAAGCCGTCATTAAATTCATGGGCAACTCAAAACATAATTATCCCCTGAGACTCAAAAGACTTGGCAACAATAATACTGGAATCTGGTTTTCAGTTACAATGGATAACATGATAGATAGAGGAAGCTAGGACCATAGAACAAGAAAATAGGGCTCAAGGTATTAACATTTCCCAAGATCAGTTAGGTGAAGGTCAATATGTTGAGTCACAAAGACAGTTGGAATTTGATAATACCTGGGCTGTCTGTCATATACCAGGTTTAAATGCTTTGGACAAGATTGAAGAATCAGGAAAAAAGGTCTGAGTTATTTACTAAAATTATTCAAGGCCAGAAAGAATCCTTTACTGATTTTATTTTTTGCAAAGATTGACTTCAGCTGTATATGGAATAGTATCAGATTCTGAAGTCAGACAAATACTAATGAAATCTTTGACTTTGGAAAATGCCAATTCAGCATGCAAAATGGTGATTGGGCCTGTAAAGGCAAGATCAACACCAGTAGATGAAAGCATTAGAAATATGGCTGATGTTGGATCTCATGTTTATGATGCTACTCTGACAGGAGAAACAGTTTCTTAAGTTTTAAGAAAAATAAAAATGTCAGATGCTTTTATTGTGGTGAACAATATCATTTGAAAAGGGAGAACAGGCAAGCATTCTTTGAAACAATATTTTTCTAGAGGTATTTTTTTTAAGGCCAGCCTTGCTGTATGTAGATAGAAGGTATGGCAAAAGCCAGAATTGGAATAATGAATAAAGTTCAAGAAGGTTCAGGCAAGATAACCTTTTGCCTTCAGGGCGTAGACCTAGAAGGTCTCTCATAGGCCCCAACATTAATTTTGGTTCAATCCTTCCTAAATCCAACCACAGGGTAATTAAAGATTTAATGCATGTAGTTAAAAACAACATTGCTCTGGATGTAATTACAGACACAATAGCTTCAATAGATCAAATAAAAAAGTTAGGAGTTACCAGACAAGTATTTTGGCAAAATGCTATAAATGATCAGAGACCAAAGCTAAAGATATAAGACATTGAAATTGAAATTTTAATAGACACAGGAGCTGATGTAACAATAATTTCATCAAAATCTTGGTCTGCAGATTGGGTTCTTCAGGGGTTAATTACGTAGCTCCAAGGGATTGTAACACTATCTCAAGTGAAACAAAGTGCAAGATGGGCCAAGTACATAGATCTAGAAGGACAATGGGAAAATTAAAGCTATATGTGGCTAATATAATTGTGAATTTATGGGGATATAATCTGTTGCAGTAATAGAAAACACAGATTAACATTCCCCCAATCTTAGAAACAAACCACAAAACCAAAAATGCTTCTCAGAAAAATATTAAAACGTATTATTAATAACAGTCACAGACCATTCAGGTCAACATAATCAGGACACAAAAAACTGTTGGTATTTCAGAGTTATCACCAACAACTCGACCTGAAAAATGGTTAACAGACAAACCTGTGTGGGAGCAGTTAAATGCTCAACATATTGAAGAATCTACCAATCCTCGGAATTTTCATGGTATAATGAAATACAAGAAAATGGAAAATGAAGAATGTTAGCTGATTTAAGACCCATACATGAGGTGAGTCAGCCAATGGGCAGTTTATGGCCTGAAATTCCCTTGCTTTCTTTATTACCTAAGAAATTTTCTATTATGGTGATTGATTTAAGGGGGTAATTTTTATTTTACTGTATTTTCATAAGAACAAGGTAAAGAAAATTTGCCTTCACAGTAAAAACATACAACAATCCTTAACCTGCTAAAATGTATCACTGGAAAGTGAATATTAAGTAGTCCAACTCTGTCAATATTTTGTATAACAGCCACAGAACTTAGAACTAATTTGTAAACAGATTCTACAATCTAAAATTTACCAATTAAATGGATGATATCTTATTGGCCATTCAGATTCAGGTACCCTAGAAAAAAAGGTTGGAAGAGGTAAAAAGAACTTTGTCTTGCTGGGAATTACAAATTTCTCCTGGAAAAATACAAGGAAGAGATTCTATCAATTTTCGAGTATATAAAATAGGTTGACAGAAAATTCAACCACAGAAAGTGCAAATCAGGAGAGATCAATTATAAATTCTTAATAATTTTCAGAAATTGCTGGGAGAAGTTAAGCGGTTATGTCTAATAATGGGGTTAACTACTGAAAAGTAATTTATTTCAAATCTTGCAAGGTGTTAACGATTTAAGTAGTTCAAAAAAATTGTAAGCTGAGACTGAGAGAAAATTAACTGACTCTGTGAGCTACCAGGTGGTTGCTGGGAATTGAACTCAGGACCTCTGGAAGAGCAGCCAGTGCTCTTAACTGCTGAGCCATCTCTCCAAGAGTTGACTCTGGTAGAAAAGAAATTACAAGATGCACATGTGGATCACTTAGACCAAAAGATTGATTGTAATTTTGGCAATTTTGTCTTCTACTCATTTTCCTACAGGATTTATTAGGCAGAGAGAAGTTAATATCTCAGAATGGGTTTATGCATTTTTAGTGCATAAACAGAATAAAAAATTAGAAACTTCTTCAGAAAAGATTTCTGAATTGATTCTGAAAGGACAAAGAAAAGTGAGTTCAGCAATTACTGTGAATAGACCCAGCAAAAATTGTGGTAACATTTACTAATGCTGAAATTGTCTTATTATGGACAGAAAATGAACATTTGCAATAATGTTTTGTGAAATTAACAACAAATATCCCAAAAGCAAGAGACACAGTTTATAAAAAGAATTAATTACATCGACCTTCATATTCTAAAAAGGATACCAGTGTTTGGAGCCCCTACATTTGACACTGATGCAAATAAATTAGGAAAGACATGTTATACATCAGGAAAAACTAAGTAAATGTGCTCAAAGCTCTTATACTCAATTTCAATATCAGAGCTGTAAGATATCGTTATGGTATTATTACATTTTCCTAAATCTCTTAATATATTTGCTAAATCTCAAATATAAAGAAAAATTTGTTTTACATATTGAAACTTCTGAATTTATTCTGGATCACTCTGCATTAACTTCACTATTTATTCAACTACAACAAGTGATCAGAAATGGAAGCCATTCATTATATATAATACATATCAGAGGACACATGAGCCTACCAGGCCTTCTAGGACAAGGTAAGGATAAAATTGATCAGCTATTGATACAAAATGTGCTAGAAACTTCAGAATTTCCTAAGAAACAACATGTGCCTTAGTCAGGGCTTCTATTTCTGCATAAAACATCATGACCAAGAGGCAAGTTGAGGAGGAATGGGTTTATTCAGCTTACACCTCCATATTGCTGTTCATCACCAAAGGAAGTTAGGACAGGAACTCACACGGGGTAGGAACTTGGAGGCAGGAGTGGATGCAGAGGCCATGGGGGTGCTGCTTACTGGCTTGCTCAGCTTTCTTTTCTTATAGAACACACAACTACCATCCCAGGGATGGCACCTCCCCCCATTCATCCCTAATTGAGAAAATGCCTTAGAGCTGGATCTCATGGAGGCATTTCCTAAAGAGAGGCTCCTTTCTCAGCTATAACTCCAGCATGTATCAAGTTGATAACACAAAACCAGCCAGCACAACATGTAAACAGCATAGATTTAAAAAGGAATTTTCTATCATTTGGCAACAAGCCAAGAAAGTGTGCTACTTTTTCTTTGCATAACCAGTTACCTGCAGAATTAACCCAAAAGGTACTTAAAGAATTAAAATTGGGCAAATGGATGTAGTATGTTTTGCAGAGTTTGGAAAATGAAACGTGTGCACCACACCATAGATACATAATCAGGTTTTCAATGGGCAAATGCTTTAAGTTTAAAAAAAAGAATCCTGTAATTACACAATTATTAGAAGTTGTGGGATTATGGAGATACATGTACAAATTAAGGTTGGCAATGCACCAGCAATGTCTTTAGCAAACTAAACAGGTCTTCACTTGTTTCAATATAAAGCTATTGCAGGTATGCCACTCAATACCTAAGGGCAAGCAGTTATAGAAATATTTAATCACGATTAAAAACAAAAAATAAAATATGCTTTCGAATGATAATTTACCAAAGGCACCCTTGCCTTAGCAGCATGAAACAAACAAACAAAATAATGGTTTAAAACCACAAGTCTTAATTTCATGTAAGACTGTTAGACTGCAGATTGCCACATGGCCCATGCCAGTTTAGACATAAGTTTTTGAGTTTTCTTCTTAAATAAAAAGGATATTTTTATTGTTTGATATTAAAATCACAGGTAGGAGATTTAAATATTTTAATAAATTCAAAGGGTTACTATGGTTCAATTTTTTTTTTTTAAAAGAGTTGGAGTGATTTGGAGCTGTGATAGTATTTGAAGAGGGTGGTGGTAGCCCATGCTTTCAATCCTAATGGATCTCCATACATTAGTTGTTTTCTGAATTCTAGAGTTACAGTAAAGAAGGTATTGGTGGCACATACCTTTCATCAGAGTAACCAGTGACAAAACTCAGATACAGCTCCTATGTTGTGTGTTTGCACACTAGAGAAATCACATACCATATTTACAGATTATTATAAAGGCCCTCTCCAGGTTTACTAGAAAGGCAGTTAATTTCCAATAAGAACAGGAAGAAAGAACAGATTTTTGTGACTTCTTGTAAACTCATCTCTGTTCATGCAACCATGAGTAATATTGAAGCAGATGATATGATACCCTAATTATGGATGTACTTATTGGTGAATTGACAACTGGCGACTTTGCATAAAGCAAAACCGAGTCCAACATTTATTTGTCTGTTGGCTTCTATTGCAAATACTTTCCATATATAGAGAATAAATGTTCTGTCTTTGGAAACAAATTTATACATTTTAATGAGTCATGGTGAACCTTATAGTCACTCATTGCCAACTACCCTATGGTCATAAGGGCACCTCTTACAATGATGAATTGGATCAGTTCAAAGGCAGAGTCCTCCTCAGGACTCCTCATGGAAGGAAAGATATTAGAGTGGTGTGGTTTGGAATTCCTTCATGAACAAACTGTGGTAGCAAATGGGTCTGTTGCTTTCTGCATAGAGGATATATCTCAGTTACCTAAGCTGCTAACCCTTCCCCTAATAGAGGCACCTACTGAACTGTGAGTACTAACAGAGTGGTCACAACATTTGTCTAACACATGATTTACTGGTGGTACACCAACCACTGATAGAATCAAAATTAATGTAAAGCAGTAATCTATAGATGTGGGAGTGGAATGGCAAATACTGAGGAAGAAACCACAAAATCAGTGTACCTCTATTGACTATAAGACAAAAAACTAGGAGATCAAAAGGCAAATCTCTATGTCTTCCAGTTTATGGTATTTGTACAATGGTAGAACTATAGGGTTGTCAAAATGGAAAACTACTAACTGGCAAACGAATGCCAAAGGTATCTCTCTGGTCAAGGGAAGTATGAATGGAAATGAGAAAACCTAGGAAAACTTAGCAAATACATCAAACATTATACAGACAAAACATCTGAAAGTAATAAAATAGTGGACAAATTGGCATCATGTTTTAATTAAGACTAGAATATTAAATTTCGCCAGGGAACATGTTTGGAATAAATCACCAAGAATGATATACTGCACATTTGTAAAAACTTGAGAGTTCACCCCTAACACCAAGCAATAAGGGGAAATGGAGAACCAAATTAAACTCAGACAATCCTATAATAATAACCACTGCAAAGATTCCATAGCCAGCTGGTGTTTTTTTTTAATTTTTTTAAAAAAATTTTTTTTTAAATTTTTAAAATTTTTTTTAAATGTTAATCCTAACATTTGGGAGGCAGAGTCAGGCATATAAGCATTACAGTGACTTATATTTAAAATTCCCTTGCAAAAGGCAGGCTGGAATTCAAAGAGAATGTCCTTTGTGATATAAAATAAATACACTTAAACCTTGAATTTATGTATAAAGAAAAAGAGGAATATCGATATATTTATCCACATACACTAAGGTATATTTAGTTTCAAAATTTCAAAAGAATTTTTAAATGTCAAATGAAAGATAATACTTTTTCTGTTGCCAAAAAAACAAAACAAAACAAAACAAAACAAAAAAAACAAAAACATTTTGCTGTAGGAAATATAGAACTGGCCAAAAAAGAAACTCTTTATGCCCAGAGTTAGGGTTGGGGCAGGGACTTGTCTTATCTTTCTAGGAGAATTAAAACATCCAACTAAGGAAGCCAGAGTCTACCCGACAAGTAAAACATCTACAAAAAAAAAAAAAAAGATGTCCCAAGGAAAAAAAAAGTAAATTGGTCATGTGGTATTGCCTGCTTTGAGTTGACAGACATGACATTCTCAGAATCCCAGACTAGCAGTTGCTTCCATGCCGCCATCTTGGCACCACTCCCACCCCCATGAGGCTTGCCCACTCATGTCCAATTCCCAAATACTATGCTGCCCTCTACAGACATAAATGGCAAATGGTCTTTATGTGGTGCCAATTCAATTAAAAATTAAAACTAGCTTTGGGGTTGAAGTATCTTTCTTTCCTTCTCTGAACCCACACATGCTTGTTAAAGAAATATTCAAAATCTCTGTCTCATATCAGAAGAACTACCTGGTATGGGACAGAGAAAAACAAAAACTAAGGTACCACTCTATTATCACTGATCTCATAATCTTTTGGTTTTCATTTTACTCTCTATAACTTTTCTTAAAGTACAAATATTAACTCAAAATCTGTAGGATGATTATGTATACAAAAACTCTCTGACATGATATTAGTAGTCATACTAATTATAGAAATAAGCTTATTTCTAGCTTCCTGCATGTGTTTTTAGTTTGAATCTGAAGCAGGCAACTAGGAACAAAGTTGTTTTTTCAGTGTTTACTTCAGATGTTCTTAATAGATTGTGGTCCTCAAACTTTCCTGAGATTTGCTCAGTATAATACTTAATATGATTATGTTTTCTACAGTAAACCATTAACATTCCTAACAGTGACATTTGAGGTCTCCAGCCCCACCTGGGATCCATCCCATACACAGTTACCAAACCCAGACACTACTGTGGATGCCAAGAAGTGCTTGATGATAGAGCCTGACATAGCTGTTTCCTGACAGGCTTTGCCAGAGCCTGACAAACACAGAAATGGATGCTTGTAGTCAACCATTGTACTGATCACTGGCCCAGTCCCAATGGACGAGTTAGAGAAATGACTGAAGGAGCTGAAGGGGTTTGCAATCCCATAGGAAGAACAATAATATCAACTAACCAGACTCCCCAAGAGCTCCCAGGGACTAAACTGCCAATCAAGGAGTATACATGGAGGGACCCCGAGCTCCAGCTACATATGTAGCAGAGGATGTATCAGAGGATGGCTTTATTGGACATCAGTGGAGGGGAGGCCCTTGGTCCTGTGAATGATAGATACTCCAGTGTAGGGTAATTCAAGGGCAGGGAGGCGGGAGTGGGTGGGGGAGGACACTCTCATAGAAGTAGGGGAAGAGGGGATGGAATAGGAGTATTCTGGATGGGCAAGGGGAACTAGGAAAGGGGATAACATTTGAAGTGTAAATAAAGATAATATCCAATAAAAACAAAAAAGAAAAAAAAAGATGGTGGGGCCCTGCGAAGATGATTCCACCTGGATTGTGGTAATGCTAAACACTTGGAAAAAATGCCCTATGACTCTTTTGCTATGCAACTAGTAGATAATTTTATGTTGACTGACCTGTTCTACCTAGCCAGGATTGCCATTAAGCTGACAAACACCTCCCAAAGAGCATCTTCAGAAAACAAATTGCTCAGGATACTCAAATTGCTGAGTTCTTATGAGACTGGTACAAACATTTTACATAACTTTGAACTCAAAAATACTTAATTCCAAGACTGCCAAATACAACCATGCTGGACTCTGTGCAAAATTTGGCAGAAATCGCTTCATTGTTGTAAATAGTTTTAATGTGTTAGAGTTAAAAACTTTCCTATTTATTAAGATATAAAGGGGGAAATGTTGTGGATATTTGATCACATTGTGAGCCCTGAGATTGTGTTGTTTACTGGAAAATCCTGTTTTTAGTTGTGTGGCTCAGCCTTAACACACACCTTTAATAAAGAGCCTTCTGATTGAGTATTGTAAACAGGACTAAATAAAAGCAACCAGAGGTGAAAAGGTGGACAAGAAAACAGTTAACAGGTAATGAACATAGAATTATTAAGAAAAAATAAAGCAGAGAGAGTAAGAGGGAGTCAGGGAGACAGAGAGACAGAGAGATGTACAGAAATTACAAAGCCAAAACATTCGGTTTGAAGGAAGCTTTTATTTTTATTTTTATTTTTTTTATTTTATTTATTTATTTTTTGAAATGGTGTGAGAGAGAGAGAGAGAGACATTGCTTCTGAGATGTCAGTGTGGGGAGGAAGGTTGGCTGGGTGCTTTCTGTGCCTCTCTTAGCTAGCAGACTTTTACCCAGCACATGTCTCCTGATCCTTCATTGGTAAAATCAAATGCTTTAAGATTTTGTTTAGAAAACAATAATGTGCATTAACACAAGTGGTTATATCCAGGGCAATACTGCCAAAAGAAAGAAAGAAAGAAAGAAAGAAAGAAAGAAAGAAAGAAAGAAAGAAAGAAAGAAAGAAAGAAAGAAAGAAAGAAAGAAAGAAAGAAAGAAAGAAAGAAAGAAAGAAAGGAAGGAAGGAAGGAAGGAAGGAAGGAAGGAAGGAAGAAAGAAAGAAAGAAAGAAAGACAGAAAGAAAGAAAGAAAAAGAGCTATACTGGTAGAAAACAGAAAATTAAAACAGAATCTGTTCAAGACACACCATTGTCTACATAGAAAACCCCTCTGAAAGCATGAGAACTCACCTGAGCCAGACAATGAGTTGAGCTTTTTGTACCATATTGATTTCCATCTCGTATACTACCCATAAAATTAGAAGTTTCAAAAGATGTTTTTATAATGTTGATAAATCCACTATAGTTATAGAATTTCTTTAATAAAATCTAGACATGGATACAGAAAACTACTCAATGGCTGAACGTGAATTAGATCTAAGTCAATACAGAAACATATTACGATAATTGGCAAAAGCAGCAGTGTTAGAACATCAGCATTCCCCAAGTTAATTTAGATACCTTTACAATCTATTACATCTTTTTTCATATAATAAATTTCTATCATAATTTTATATCCCTCAGTTCCTCCCAATTCTTCTCCTCCTGTATATAACCCAACTTCATGCTCTCTTTCCCTCTCCCTTCTTGCCTCCCTCCATCCCTCCCTCCCTCCTTCCCTCCCTCCATCCATCTCTCTCTCTCTTCCTCCCTCCCTCTCCCCTCTGTGTGTCTGTCTGTCAGTCTGTTTGTCTGACTCTCCTTCTCCAGATTTTGGGAGCATAACGTTTCTTCAGCTTATAAATAGCACAAGGGAAAACAGGAATGTTATATACACAGTGTCATCTTTTCAAAATAAAAAGGAATATAACCTGGTTTTCTACCCAGAAGACATGGAATGGAAGTACCTAATAACCTGGTTGGTGACCTATGCTATCTGTAAGGCAGAGACATAACAAGTTCCTACAAGCAGGAACAGTGATGTCTAACAGTCTAGGTTACCTTTGCATTATCTTTATGGCTAGGGGCTTCCCCAAGATTTCACAATCATGACTAGAGGTGGCTAATAGTAAAGATTACCTCTATGTTATGGGTATTACTGCGACAATCAGATCTTCCCCCTGGGTCCTTAAGATAACACATTTAGCCTATCTTGATAACCCATCTTCATAGAAGAAGTGACATGTTCTTTAAGAAAAATTTGGATGTAATCGTGCTTCATTGTGCATAGAGGATCAAGTTACACCAGGAAATTTCTTAAATTGTACTGAACTTAAATATGCTCACAACAAGCTGCTCAGGGTTAGATTCGAGATGTTTGAACCAAAGGCAGCTAACCATGCCATGCTGCTCTAGATTTCCTTCTTGCTTTGTAAGGGCTGTTACTCTGCTGATGGTAGTGTTTGCCTGGACTTCACCAAACAGCAGCAGTAGCAATAACAGCAGCAAAAACAAGAACAAAACCAAATAAAAATTATAACAGACAAATTAAAAAGAAGAGAAAAAAGAAATAAGAAACAAAGACAACAGTAAAATTAAATCAAAACAAACAAACAAAAACAACCCATCGAAATAAAGCAAAACAGCACATACAAAACCAAAATGGAATCTGTTCTGTGTTGGTCAAGTACTCCTGGGCATGGCTCTAGATACGTAGTAATATTTTATTATTTAAAAGAGAATTCATACAGTCTATTTTTATTATTTTTACTCCTGACCTTTCTGTTATAATCATCACCACACCTTCCTGCCCACCGAAATTTGTGGGTTTTTCTTTTTGTATTTTTTTAAATTTTAATTTATTGAGCTGAATTAGAGTTGTACAAGGACTCTGGTTTGGAGAACTATCATGCTACTTGACTGTAAGGATTTCTGATAAGCAATACTTGGTATGCATTTGATTAAATGCATATAAATAAAGCATATAAAAATAAATTTTTGGAATGCAATAGATCCAAATATTTATTCAAACATATAGCTGCATTTCGAGAAAGATACTCAAAGGTATGATTTTATGATGACCAAAGCTACTCAGTTTTACATATATCATAGTTCTAAGCAATTTTAACATGAAAAATTTCTAGAAGGAAATATCGGAGAGAATTTGTTTTATATACTATTTTCTACAAGGTCATAGTTCAGGTAATACAAAAGAAAAACAAACTCTCAGAATTTAGCAATAATACACAGATAGCCCAATAATAATTAATAAGGAAAGAATTGGAATGGACATTACTCTTCCATAAGTATGTGAAAGGAAAATTAACCCATAAAAGATGCTTAATATAATTAATCACTAAGGACATATATATTTTAATCACAAGATAATTACAATTCTGTCTTCTTAAACTAGGTTTTTCAGGAAGCAATGTATACTTTTAAGCATCTTGGTATATCTCCATCTATCTCTATCTCTATCTCTGTATATAATAGAATAGGGCCTTGTGAAGATGACTGGTAGTTTCCTATAACAGTCATCAAGTATTTAATTTGTTCCTTATCACATCCACATCTTACCCAGAGAGAGAAAGAGAGAGAGAGAGAGAGAGAGAGAGAGAGAGAGAGAGAGAGAGAGAGAGCTTATAGAACTCATGTCTACATGATATACCCTAAGTGACAGATAATAGCAGCATTATCCTTAATTGTTCCACGCCAAAACAATGCAAATATCTATTACAGAAGGGATAAACAACATGTGGGCCTTTCTTATAGAATATTGCAGTATGTAATTAATCTGCAATCTTGTGTTCATTATTCTAAGTAGAAGCTAGACAAAAAAAAAACATAGTATGTGTTTTCAGTTATAAAACATTGTATTAAAAAAAGATAAAGTTAAGAGGACCCAGCAGGAGCTCAGAGTTTGTATAGGGTTAGGGAAATGCAGGTATACCAATTATGATTGTCTAAGAAACCTTGGGCTCCCAAAACAGCCTTACATGTCGGGTCCTGTGATCACATATTTGTTTACATTTGGAATTGTTTATTTATATTTGGAATTTATACAAACAAGTCAATTTTTAAAAAAGAAACTGAAAACCAAAGTAGCCCTAGCAGAACGTATATGATTTTTCCAACCACAAGGTTTACTAGATACTTTGCACACTTGAATGTGAAGGTGTAGACGGGAAAAATGTCTGTAAATTTATTACATTCTTTCCATAGCTCATTAGAGCCTCTCATCCTCATCACCAGGTACATGATAGGTAGCTGTCCATAGGTTTCTAGTGATGTTTTGAACACAGTTATACTAGATATGGTTGGCTCTCTTAACAGCTAGAATCAACATTTTGACTGGAATTTAGATTCAGAGACTGAAGCCATTGTCACACTGTTATAGTAACAATCTCCTTCCCCGTTTTCTCAACCTGAATAACCACATGGCAGGAGCTCTAACGGGCTCTGCCTCTGTTAGCTGCCAACACTTGTCCTTTTTTTTTTTCTTTTCCTCTAGAAACCAGTCTAAAAGACTGAAATATTCTAAAGTATCTGTGTGCTTAGGTTTATTTAGAAAGTTGCTACATATGCTCATGGAGTGCTACATGAAAAGACTGAAGAATACCCAAGTCTAATCTGAGTGATATTCTTTGGATGAAGACAGATCAAGGTCATAGGTAGAAAAAAAACCAACATAAAACAAAGCATTCCAAATCAGGAAAAAATACAGGACCTCTAGACTGCCCAGGTTTTACCACCAAAAAAAAAAAAATGCATATAAAGAGCAACAAAGCACACTTCAGTCAAAGGAAGAGATTAAGTCAGTAAGCCATTTCCCTTCGAAAAACTTGTTTACTGGAAAAGCACCTCAAAGTAACTGACTTAGGGATGCTCAAGGAACTGTCTGAAGATTGAAAAAAATTCAAGAAAATAATGTGCTGAGCAAAATTTAATAAAGAGATAGAAAACAACAGTGACACCAATAGCAAGAGTAGCCCAAAGGACATCCTGGAGACAAAACAAAAATACTACACATGAAATGTCAGGTTCAACATAAGGATGCAAAGACAGGCTTGAGTACAAAGATTGATGCTGAACAAAAGGAATTGAAATTATTTCTTAGGAGCAGAAAGGAAAGTATTTGAGGATAAATGAGTAGATCTCACTGTTAAACAAGCCTCAGTAGCATGGCATTAAAGCCAAGAGGATAGAGAGAGTATTGGGTAAAAGTGGTGCCTTGTTACAGATTTGATGAAAGGTACGAATGCGATTATGAATCCAGTCCAATGAACTCTTTTTGGATATACTTACAGTCAGCGGTATGACACTCAAACTGTTTCATCACAGAAAGGAAAATGTGATAGGATGTGACCATGCTTATCACCAGAAACTGTTGAGACTAAAATGCAATTGATTGAACATTCAAGGTAGTAACAATAAATAAAATAAATAAATAAGCCCATACAAGCCAAACTGGCCAGCTGTGAATTCTGTATCTAATAAAATTCCTCCCTCAAAAGTGAGAGAGAAATTAAATTTCTAGATAATAAAAGCAGAGGGAGTGTCTAGAAAACAAAATGGATTCTTGGAGGCGGGGTGTAAACTAAAAGATATTATACTGTGATTGAAAGAGATACAAATAAATAAATTCCCAGAAAAGATAAGCCTGATATCAATGATTAAAGCTAGGTTTATTGTAATAACAATTTGCAACTCATTTTTTCTATTTATTAAATCTAATGCACTGAAAATCTAATCCCATAGTTAATATTATTGTAATATTACTTTATAAATTCACATTTTCCTGGTGAATAGATTAACAGTATACAAAAATAATGATTAATTTATGGTAGACACATAAAGCATAAAACTGTACATTTATGATATTGGCTATTGAAATGACTGGGTATAGAGTTGTTCAGAAATGGAGTTTTATGTATGGTTGAAGCTGATAAAAATTAAGCTGATAAAAATAACATCCATAGCATTATAATTTTTAGTTGTTAACTATAACCTCAATGGTGGCCAAAAGGTTACATACATATATACATATATATACATATATATGTGTATATATATGTATATATATGTATATAAAACGAACAAAAATATAATCGTAACATTTCTTTAAAAAACTGACAAAATATAAAAGAAGACAATAATAAAGGAAATGAGCAACAAAATGATGCAAAATATACAGAAAATACATGGCTAATCAAATAGATATCACTTTAATAGTAAAAACTCCACTAGAGAACTCCTACAGCTGATAAACAACGTCAGCAAAGTGGCAGGTTATAAAATCAACTCAAGCAAATCAGTGGCCTTCCTATACTCAAAGGATAAGCAGGCTGAGAAAGAAATTAGGGAAATGACCCCCTTCACAATAGCCACAAACAGTATAAAGTACCTTGGGGTGACTCTTACCAAACATGTGAAAGATCTGTATGACAAGAACTTCAAGACTCTGAAGAAGGAAATCAAAGAAGACCTCAAAAAATGGGAAAACCTCCCATGCTCATGGATCGGCAGGATCAATATAGTTAAAATGGCCATTTTGCCAAAAGCACTATACTGATTCAATGCAATACCCATCAAAATCCCAACTCAATTCTTCACAGAGTTAGAAAGAGCAATTCTCAAATTCATCTGGAATAACAAAAAACCCAGGATAGCTAAAACTATTCTCAGCAACAAAAGAAATTCTGGAGGAATCAGTAACCCTGACCTCAAGCAATACTACAGAGCAATAGTGTTAAAAACTGCATGGTATTGGTACAGTGACAGGCAGGCAGATCAGTGGAACAGGATTGAAGATCCAGAAATGAACCCACACACCTATGCCCACTTGATCCTCGACAAAGGGGCTGAAAACATCCAATGGAAAAAAGATAGCCTTTTCAACAAATGGTGCTGGTTCAACTGGAGGTCAGCATGCAGAAGAATGCAAATTGATCCATCCTTGTCTCCTTGTACTAAGCTCAAATCCAAATGGATCAAGGAGCTCCACAGAAAACCAGACACTCTGAAGCTAATAGAAAAGAAACTGGGGAAGAGCCTTAAGGACATTGGTACAGGGAGAAAGTTTCTGAATAGAACACCAATAGCTTATGCTCTAAGAGCAAGAATTGACAAATGGGACCTCATAAAATTACAAAGTTTCTGTAAGGCAAAGGACACCATCAAAAGGACAAATTGGCAACCAACAAATTGGGAAAAGATCTTCACCAATCCTACATCTGATAGAGGGCTAATATCCAATATATATAAAGAACTCAAGAAGTTAGACTCCAGAAAACCAAACAACCCTATTAAAAAATGGAGTACAGAGTTAAACAAAGAATTCTCACCTGAAGAACTTCGGATGGCAGAGAAACATCTTAAAAAATGCTCAACTTCATTAGTCATTAGGGAAATGCAAATCAAAACAACCCTGAGATTTCACCTTACACCAGTCAGAATGGCTAAGATTAAAAATTCAGGAGACAGCAGGTGTTGGAGAGGGTGTGGAGAAAGAGGAACACTCCTCCACTGCTGGTGGGGTTGCAAATTGGTACAACCACTCTGGAAATCAGTCTGGCGTTTCCTCTGAAAACTGGGTACCTCACTTCCAGAAGATCCTGCTATACCACTCCTGGGCATATACCCAAAAGTTTCCCCAGCGTGTAATAAGGATACACGTTCCACTATGTTCATAGCAGCCCTATTTATAATTGCCAGAAGTTGGAAAGAACCCAGGTATCCCGCAACAGAAGAGTGGATGCAAAAATGTGGTATATATACACAATGGAGTACTTACTATTCAGCCCATTAGAAACAATGAATTCATGAAATTCTTAGGGAAATAGATGGAGCTGGAGAACATCATACTAAGTGAGGTAACTCAGACTCAAAAGATGAATCATGGTATGCACTCACTAATAAGTGGATATTAACCTAGAAAACTGGAATACCCAAAACATAATCCACACATCAAATGAGGTACAAGAAGAAAGGAGGAGTGGCCCCTTGTTCTGGAAAGACTCAGTGAAGCAGTATAGAGCAAAATCAGAACAGGGAAGTGGGAAGGGTTGGGTGGGAAAACAGGGGGAGGGAAGGGGACTGATGGGACTTTCGGGAAGTGGGGGTTCAGAAAAGGGGAAATCATTTGAAATGTAAATAAATATATCAATAAATTTAAAAAAAATAAAAAAATGGATTAAGTTCTCCAATCAAACGACAAAGATTATTTTTATGGGGTAAAATCAAAGCATACACAAAATATCATCTGAGCCAATGTATGATGCCACAAATCTAATCTCAGCAATCTGGTGGCTGAGTCAAAATAATCAGATACTTGAAACCACCCCAGGCCACATAGCAGAACCTCAAGCAACAAAGAAAACCATGATATAGTAAGCTGGTGTGCTATCCTTGAATCTAAAGACCCTCCACAGGCTCCTGAGTTACATGCTTGGTTCCCATCTGGTGGTGCCATTTTTGGAGGTGAAGGAAAGACCAGGAAAGTAGAGGAATTGAAAAGCACATTTAAAGGTCACACTTAGTTTCTATTCCCTTCTTTCTGTTCCCTGCCTGTCCTGAGGTGGGTGTCCTCTGTTGCATATTCCCTTCTGTTGCTTTTATGCTGTGCCTCACTGTGGACCCAAAGTCAACGGAAACCTCTGGAATTATGACCCCGATTGTTTTTCCTTTTAAGCTGTTTATCAAAAATGTTTTATCACAGCGATACACATCTACTATCTGTAGTCAATACAAGACTTTCTTTAGACCCAAATGCCACAGACTCAAAGTCCAAGAATGTTAATGCATATTACATGAAAGTAGTAACCAAAAAAGAATCAATCGGGCTATGTTAGTAGCAGGTAACATATGGTTAACAAGTAAAGTTCATGCCAAATAGACCATTCCTTATAAATTAACATGTTTTAGTGTTGCAAAAATGTGTAGAAGTCATGAATATTTATACACCTAATAAGAAAGTATCAAGTATATAAATCTGACATGATCCAACAAGAACAAACACCAAATATATTATTCTAAGGAAAAAATCCTATCCCACCTAAACAAATACTACATGATCCCAGTCATATGAGGCAGTAAATCATAGCACTGACACGATGGAGTTGACTTAGACTTGGGCTAGAAGGATATCAGGAATATCTGTTAAAGGAAATAAAGTCTCAGTTTTGATACATAACAAAAGGTTCTACAGATGGGTGATGGTTGGTGGTTGTGATGAATTAGTGTAGATTGTCTACCTCACAACATCTGGGGTACATAGGAGACAAATACTTGTTCCTGCCTATGAGGAATTTAGATTAGTGTAGCCTTTGGGTAATAATTGAAGGATTTATCCATATTAGGCTATTTGACATCAGGAAATCTTTGTTCTGGGAAGGAAACGGGATGGCACTATTCTCTCAGCCTGGGTACTAGACGGAATAAAAAGGAAAAAAAATGTAGCTAAGCGTAAACTATCATATCCCTCTGCTTTCCATTTTCCCAAATTGTAATATGCCCAGCAATCTCAGGTTCTACTGCTGTAATGTCTTCTCTGCTGTGATAGACTGTACTCTGAAATTGTGAAATGATATCAGCATTTTTTTCCCTTAAGTTTCTTTCATTGGGGTATTTTTCATAGAAACAGGGAAAGTAATTTAGGGAGTGGTGATCATTAAGTAGACATATGAATATGCATACTATTTAAAATACATATGTATTTTTTTATGTTGTATATATTTTCCTTAAAAATAAAATAGAATACAGGAAAAAAGTTGGCTATTAGCAATAGGGACAATTTGTTTAAATGAAATATTGCTATATCAGAAACAGGAAAGAAAAGGATGACAAATGGACTGAACGTAGAAACATTTGTTTTTTTTTTTTGACATGGTTTAAAACATAATTATATTTATTGGAATGAGCTAATGGAAAGGTGCTTGCAGGACAAAAGAGTGATTCATAGAACAAACTCTTGAGATAATACAGAGTGCAATTTACTGCAAGGTAAACTAGAAGGAGCTGATCCTACATGTCAATAACATCTACCACCTAGAAAATCCTAAAAAAATAGAGTAAAGCCTGTATGGTATAATACCATAGTATCAGAGTTACTGGATGCCAGTCATTATTCAAATTGTATGTAAAGTAATAGATGAGGACTATAAATACAGGTATATTCACAGATGCAAATACACATAGACATTTGATCTTCCTTTAGACATAGGCAGTTTTTAGAAACAAAGAAGCTAAGGCCATAGAGACCATATTTTCCTAACGTATTCAGCCTGTCTCTAAATAGGAATACTCACTACTCTGATTAGGAAACTGAGGCTCTGATATATTCATGAATTTGCCTGTAGTCACAAAAGTGTTTGTATTAAAATATGATATTCTATAATAATGAACACTGGAGAAAAGACATTATGTCCAACACATAGTGCTGAGAAAACTGCATGTCCACAGGCAAAAGAATGTAGAGCCATATTCATCAGCCTGTACAAAACTCAAAGTTCAAATGGTACAGAGACCTCAAACTGCTAGAAGAAAACTTAGGCAGTACCCTACTAGTGTTAGGAGGAGGGAAGGACTTTCTGAATAGGACTTCATTTGCTCAACCTTGGAAGGGGTGGTATGAAAGATTTGTTTAGAGTTGGGCCAAAACCATGTTACTTATTCTTCTGCACCCTGGGCAGCTACAATCTCTCAGCATGGTGCACTCAAAGAAGAGGCTTCTTTGATTAAGAGTGGGACATGATTTTTGTCTAGGAGCATATTAAAGTTATTTAGAAGGCAGTTTATTCATTCAGCACCCAATGAGACACATGAACAAAAAGTTACAGTCACTGTTGTAATTCCCACATTAGACAACCCATTCTAGATATTTAATAAATGTTTGGCACTATTAGAAGTGTTAGTCATGACTGGCAGAATACCCTGTGTGCTGTAGAAAATATGTTGTTCTTGTGTTGGGTAGGGTGTTAAAGGCTTAACCTGTCTGGACATTGGAGATGCTGATGTCAGTAAGGAATGTCGGGCAAGGATACAAACACATATCATATCTAAAGAAATACATTGATCTGGGATGTGAAGATGCATGATAAGCAGCTAAAAAGCTTTGTTACTTTTTATTCCATTGACTGTTGGTAGAGGAAATCTTGTCATCTGGCTACTGACAGCAGAATATAGTTTTCCAAAGTGGAATAATTTTCCTAGGTAAATGTACCTTGTGCTCTATTCTGCATCAGTGGAACTAACATATTTGGTGTTGGATGCCTTCCACATGAAGATTTATCATTTAATTATTACTAAGAACACTGACTAAATCCCAGCTGCTTTGGGAAATTACTTAACTGAAATGTAGGATTGTCAGTAAGAGACCAGAGGCTTATTTCTAATCCACAGACTCAGGAGTTTGATTCCCTAAAAGTGACAAATGTTTCAGGCTGGAAGAAAGGGGCACTCTCTAATTATGAGGTACATAGTTCAATCCCAACGAGAGAAGAGCAAGCAGGAGCTACTCTGATAAGTATTCCAGTGGTTTGGAGAGTGACTAGATGTGATCAGTCACCCTAGTGCCCAGCATGAAGCCTCTCTGCTTTGGCCAGTCATGATTACAGCATTCTAGAAAATATGCTCTCAATGCCATGTGACTCACTGTACCACTTAATTACTCTATTTACAGGGAAAGGAGACACAGAGTCTTTCTTCCAGGCTTTTCCTCTTTTGCTTTCATAGCCTCAAAAGAGCATTAAAGTAAAGGAGCTTGCAGGAAGCCTGATGCGTTAAGGAGATTAATCCTTGGCAGGCTTGGCTTTCTTTCACCATTTGTTGTTGCTAGATATCTTAGTTCTGGGTTCAAGCAATCTAGGATGTTGTGTGAGAGGAAGAATTTACTGTTGTTTTGCAATGCGAATTTTTTTGATCCATTCTTTTCAAACCTGCCTATATATTTTACTTATATTTAAAATTCTTTTACTTCTCATTAAAAAAAATCCATGAATTAATCAGCAGATGTAGTCATCAGAGTAGCACCATCTTGAAAGCTCATGAGATGATTCATCTTGTGCTATTCAGTGCTTCATCACTTTAATGAAATCTTTGAGACGATTAACATATAAGGGATGAAGGTTTATGGTAACTTTTAAAGGTTGAACTTAAGAGTCCAGGGGACTCACTTCTTTGGTCCTCCAGTGGAGAAACTGAAAGAGAATGGCAAGAACAATGTGGAGCAAAGTGCTCACATCATGAGGAGAAGTAAAAAGAGAAAGAAGAAGAGTTTAGGGTCTGACAATCACATTTGATGCCATACCTCCAATGATCTAAAGAACTCCTTTGAAGCCTATGTTCCCTACAGGTTCAGCCATCTATCAATACCATCAGCCCAGGGAATAAACATCTTAACAAACAGACCTTTGGGGGAATACTCAGTACTCAAACTGTCACATACATATATAGATATTAAAAATCAATGTCAACAGGTATAATATTCCCCAAGTCATTGTTGAGCTATTAGCTAGAAGAATCTCAAATAGTAGGTCATTTGGTGGTGTTTGGGACTATTAGCCTTCCACTTCAACTAGACGTGAATATCACAGATCTAAGGACTCTGAAAATGAGTCTAGACTTTGGACTCTACTGACATTTCCCCTTCCTTTGTCTTTAGATAGAAGGAAAAAGAAAGTGGCTTCCTAAGCATGCTGAGATGTGGCCTTCTCCAGCTACTCTTGCTGATGCCTCAGGTCTTCTATTACCCAGAGAAAGTACTAGTGTTTTTGTCCAAATGTTGACAACATTTTAGAGATTTTTAATTATTTTTCTGAATGACACTGCTATCAAATTGTGTAACATTTTTGTTTTTTTTTAAAAAATAGTTACCAATGCTTTTTTTTTTCCTTCTCACCTTTCCCGTAATCCTTCCTGATCAAGTTTCCATCACCACAAACTCAACCAAGCTATTCTTTTTAGAGACCTAATTCAGTCTTTCTTAGTCAATTGCTCAGTGGCTTTTTGACATTGTTAATCATTCCTCCTCTTTGAAAGGCTTGTGTCTTGTGTGTTTGAATAATGTATTCTTTTGAAATTATGAGTTCTTTTATTTTTTTCTTTGAGTCTTTGTAGTCTCACCTACCCATCCTGAACTATGTCAGGGAAGCATGCCAAAAGCTGTTCTCAGTCCTTGTTTCTTCTCCTGGAGATGTCACCTAAAGTGGAAGGATTAGGAGGAGCTTTCTGTGTTCTTCTTCCTCTGTTTTACAATTATGGCCACTCTTGTTGTCACAGAGTGAAATCTAACTAATGTGAGAGGACAAAGAAGGCAGCTTAGAGAAGCTTGACCCTCTAGAGTGATGGAGATCCAAGAAGAAGAAACATCACAAAATTTATCATGAGAAATGGAACCACACACTTGAAAACTCAAGGAAAGGTCAGTAAAAGGGATACATTGATGCTGCTGAAGAAACAGGAAAAAAAATTAATGGAAGTTTGCAGCAACTAAAGTGGTCTGCATCATCCACAAATGTAGATTTTTTTTCCTTTGTGTGAAGGACATCACCATCTATACTCAGTCAGGTCTTTGCTCTCTCATACCTGACATCTATCCAATTCTATTTGATTAAGATGCTTAACTTTAGTCACATCCCATTACCTCATTCTTAAACTTCAGCTTCTGCATCTCTCTGTAGCTTAGCTCCCTGTCTTCTCACAAAGCCTGTTTTCATTGTATTATCATGTAACTACTTAACTATGTAGAAATCAGACTCTTCTTTCTAAAACCTAAGCAACTCTTGTCACTTGTTCAAACATCTTAGCCCAGAGCCCTGGTCATTCAGTCACACTACCTCCTGTGTAGCCTAGGAAATGGATGTTACATCTGTCTTGAGGCATGATAGAAGTCCTGCAAAGGACATATGCAAATGGATTTTTCCTGCTGTCTCCTCTGATTTATATCTTGTCATCGCCAGCCCCATGCACCATGACTTTATATCTACACTGGCCTTTCATTCATTGGTCTTGTCTTGCTTTGGGAAATCTCTTGATGTTTGTGATTGTTACTCCTTAATCCAGCTGTCCTTCACTCTAAATTACATGTCTCACTTAGCACTAAATGTAAGTCTTTTGTCATGTGTTATTCCTTTACACAGGCCTTCCATGCATTCCTGCACAAAAACCTTTAAGGCATCCTTATTTTTCTAGCTTTTATTTAATTTATCTACCTAACTTCATATTATCTATTTATGCTATGTTGTATCTTTCCACCACACAATAGTAGCAAAATTTTATTTTGTTTGATGTCTGCAGTGATATCAATGACAGGAGTAGAAGATGGCACAGAGAAAAGTCTTAATCAAGTATTTTTATGGATTTAAAATGTCAGTTAATAAATGGAAGACATTTGCTCTTGCTTGGGCCGAAGTACCCCTGTGAAGTTCCTAAAACGTGCCACTGAAATTATTTCTTGGTAATGTAAGTCTTAATGTCATGTTCTTTTTGTTTTTAATTCCATGCAAAATTCTGTAGCATGACATTTTACCTAGCTCCATGTCTTATAGTGACCCCCAGTAAAGTCAGCTTCTCTGTATTCGTGAGTCATCTGTCTATAGAGTCATCCAATCACAGATTTGAAAATATTTGAAAAACTGTTTGTGCTGAACAAGCCTTCTCATGACTATTTCTCAACATATCATTATAATGACTGATAGTCAAGTAGTTTTGTTGTAAGTCGGGTAGGGGATATTTCTGGTGTATTAAAGAATGTGCATTTGTTATATAAAATGCTTTTTTTCTATTTTGTAGAAAAGATATTGAGTACCTGATGGAGATCCTATGAGGGAGCATCTCTGAATATGCCATGGGTGGACTGTCCTGCTCTTGACAAGTGTTTGCACCATGCCCAGCACAAGTGCTCTGGCCACTTGTCTTAACCCCATGTACACACAGGGTATGATATGAAAACTGTCCCAACAACTTTCTTCTCTTACTAAAACCAAAGCGATATCAGCTCATCTCAGTGATTGGGGAAATGGGGGTAACATTTGATCTCTCTTCTTGTATATAATGATGTTTCTTGAACGTTTAAATCAGAGGCCCTTAGACATGTTTTCATGAACAGAGTAAATAACTCTGTATACACAGCATCTGTTTCCATAGAACACCCAGCAAGTTAACCCTTTCTTGCTTATCTTTAAGAGCTAAAGACTTTACAAGACTGGTCACTCATGACAAAATGATGCCATGCCATAGGCTTCATTCAAACAGCCAAGGAGAGGTAATGATGGGATGGGGGTAAAGGCATGAGACAAGATTATTGGGTGGCAATGACCATTTTGATTCTCTATAATGAGTACAGGATTGCTTCTATGCATATTAGTTTTTGTCTTTTATACTTGAATTCTTCCACAGTTAGAGAAATGAGCAGGTGAAAGAAGAGAAGTGCAGGCTTCAGCAGGATGTCAACACATCTTGATAGGTTGTTTGGATCTCAGAATAATCTAGTGTTGTAGTTACAGTGAAAACTCCAGTAAGTGCACAGACTCCAGTCAAAAGAGTCAAGCCCATGTCTCCTTTTTCTGACAGCTCTGCCTTGAAAGGCAAACTGGCATTTCTAACTACAATGGCACCAAAGACTTATCCAATCCATCTTTCTTGTCCCCTTCAAAAGTGAGTTTCTAACTTCTGACTCTTTCTGAAAAGTCGTTTTCAGTACTGGGGAAGAGACTCTGAGGGAGTGCAGCAGAGCAGTTCACACAGGATCCATTTGTCAATGTCCTTGTACTAAGAGTCCTTTTCTGCCCAAAGTCTGAGGTTGAACATTTTCAGCAGGAGCCCTTAGCAGTGATAGCCACACACTGAGACTCACCAAACCTTCTGAAGGCAGGGCAACCTACACAATCCATTCTTGTCAAATGTGTCCCTAGGTTTTAGTAGCTAATGTTTCTTTGTGGCCAAGAGAAAAATGACTTTCACTATATGAGCCTTCTGAACCTCCTTTACCTCATTCTTTTTAAAATCATGTGTTCAGTTGCCTCACCCCTACTCAAGTATCACCCTGTTATATGTGACATTGGGGTTGTACAGGAGAGCTGCTTGTTATATGCACCTAGGATCTGACTAGAGCTTTTGTCTCTGTTAGCAATGGCTTGTTCACTTATTTGAATTTTCTTCCTCTTCCTAATATTACTTCCTTCTGATGATTGTGATTATTTCCTCCTCCTCTTCTTCCTCTTCGTCCTCTTCCTTCTTCTTCTGTTTCCTCATGATAAATGTCCATTTTCTGAAGTATCTTTTCTTCTAATGTTCTTTCTGGCCGTGAACATAAGAAAGTTTTGCCCATAGCACTTGACACTTCTTTGTTCTTTGGACACGCCAACAATGTTTCTAAAATGTGCTTGTGAGTCAGCTGCAAATTTGGTGTCACAAGTGAGTTTTACAAGAACCCTTGCTCAAAGACAGAAGGAATTGTCTAAATGTTAGGGCAGTCTTCTCAAAGAGTAGCTAAGGGCTCAGGCTTCAGCAGGTAAATGCTGTACTTCATATGAGGATCCACATGATGGACAGAGTGAATTAATTTCTGCAAGTTATTCTCTGATGTCGATATACCTCCCTGGGGGTATAGACATAGTATTCCCCCCAAAATGAATTAATATAATCTAAATATTAACATTGTACAGTTTCTTACTTTTCATAGAAGAACTATAAGAAGAGGGTTTAACCTAAGGATTGGACAGTGAGATTTTAGTATTATGGGCGCTCTGGAAAGAATAAGGGTTATATTTTCATTTTAAGTTTTCCTTTTAGAGCATTATCAGACTCTTTACATTGAAAACATTAATGAAAGGAGGTGGAAGCCTCATGTCTAATCTTTCCTCTGCCAGTCAAGTAACATATTGATTATCCATTTAGATCTTTTCTTCTTCCTTCTATAAAGTCAACTACTGAGCTGGTGTTCTCAGGTCCCAGAGCCTAGCACTGTGCCTACTCTGTCCCCTCTATGTATGGGGTAACTAGAGATTTACTGTTCTTTGATTCTAAGACACTTCTGGAAAGTCACCAAAGAGATGTTGGTATAAAGGAATAATCTTTGCTTCATATTTATGCTTTGCCTCAGGGTCCATATAGTAGGCAAGTCAGTGTGGTGATAACCAATGTTAATGAATGATAGACTATAAAGTTGTTATATAAAGAAAGAAAATGGAACAGTTATAGTCAACATAAAAGTCACAGAGAGGGGTGTGATCTAAATATTGTTATTTGTCACAGTTTGAATATGAAAAGGACCCCATAAGTTCATGTGTTTGAAAATTTGGTTCCCCAAGCAGCTGGAAGTGGTAGAACTTTCAGAAACTAGAGATTACCTGGTAGAGATAGACCTCTAGGAATGGTCCTTGAGAGCATCTGTCTGATCCCGTTTTCTTTTCTTATGCCTAGTTTGTTTGGATCCCTGACATCAGGTAGAGCAGAGGTGCCTCAAACTCTCTTTGTAGCCAAGGATGACCTTGAAGTCTTGATCCTCTGACTTAGGAAAATGTGACATCACAGAATTCATCAACATGCCTGTTTATACAATAACAGGGATTGAAACAGCCTCATGCATGACAGGCAACCATTCAGTCAGAATTTACTCAGGTACCATTTCTGCTTCTTGTTCCACAAATACCAGAACAAGCTCCTCTACAAGTATTTTATGCCTTGGATGAAACCACTGAAGCTAACATGTTATCCCTGTTATAATAAACTGTACCTCCCATGAACTATGAACCAAAATAAAAGTTTCTTTTCCTTAAGTGGCTTCTGACAGGATTTCTGTCATAGCAATAAAAGTAACTAATGTGCTATCCATGGACTATGTGTTTTAAAGATTTGCTGATCTCACTGGGAAAGGTGAGTGGATACTTGTTAAATTTTTTCTTATTCCTAGAATATTGTGGCTCAGTGTCAATATTGCCACTTTCTATGGGTTATAGGTCAGCAGCAATAATACCTGTGTAAATATATTGCTTTCTTCAGACGCTGTTCTTGTATTTGTTAGTTCATAGATTGTTATTTAAGGATGGATTATGTGGTAACTACAGTGTGATTACTGGGAACATAAAGACAAAACAAATAAATGATTTGCAGTGGAGACTCTCAATGTAGTTGAAAAGGTCATTAACTGAGTACAAATACATCCGCATGAAGAGCACTATTTCTATTTCTTTAAAATAATATGGTACAGAACTTCAGAATAGGAAATGATTCAATGTATACGATCCTGACAAAATGGATGACTAAAGGATTAGGCATAGCCTTACTGAGGAAACAGTGTCTTGCAAAAAGTGATGTTCACAACAAAATGACAAAAGAGAAAAGAAAGAACACTTATCCTCTCTCCACCTCCTGAGCAAACTCTCCTTTCCTGTATTTAGATCTCATTGTCAACATGGAGGACAATGAGGCGATAACACTGAAATGATTGGAAGAACTTGATCATGTGACATTGAGTTTTCCTTTTATATTTCAGTCTTATGGGATTTTTGTGATCCTTCCATAAAGAAGATCAGCTAATCTTTGCTCATTCTATAAATCCTCAAGACCCATAGGCTCTACACAAGAACAGCTTTCACTGATAGACATATCATTGAGCTTCCAAAGGTATCCCTGTACACACCACTTATGATGTTTATATCACCCAGCAAATTTTAATCAGTTCAAAACCTGAGCCTGTATTTATTTGAAGAGAGAGAAGAGAGAGTTGCCATGTAAATAAGGTTATTCAGTCATGGCACATGTCCTTGATATTATTTCAGAGAGCCATATCATGGGTACAAAGGGATGGGAGAAGAAAACTGCAGAAATGGAAACTAAACAATAGGATACTAACTCTAACATTAATTCCTATGCTAAAAGGTCTCTAATATTTTTGATAATATGGCAAGAATTGGTAAATAAAGCAAAATGACTCTCAAACTTAACTATAACTACTCTACTTAAGTTGTAGAGGGCTGTAGTAATTTTATCTTGATGGGATAGTATGAATACTCAAATGTGCATTCACTATAATTTTTGTTTTTAATTATTTTAATATTAAATAATATTGGTTTACAATATTAAAATTCATTTTAATCGTATATAACTATTTAGAATTCATATGTATTAATATAATAATTGTTATTATTTTTAATTTTTTTGTACAAAGTCCCAAATTTATTCATATTTCTGAGGCCCTGTCTTTTCTGTCCTAGAGTTCTATTCAGGACAACAGTACTTCTTACCTATTATATCTCATGCACCTCTTGGTTATAAGAATTCTTTAGAGTTCTTTGGTTTTGATAGTGTCAGATATGTATCAGATATTTTGCAGATTTTTATTTGGGAGTTTTCAGAAGTTTCTTTCAAGTTCAGTCCAGGATTTGTATTCTTGAGGAGAAGACATCTGGTATAAAATACAGTTTCTTTTACCTTGTGTGAAGCGAGTTTAAACAGCATGGTCTTTGACCCAATGGGGGCCTGGATCAGTTGGCTCACAGATTTCTGAACCAATGGCTCATGGCTCTTCCTTACTTTATCACATTACTTTGAAAGAAATCACAGTGGACAGCCCGAACTGAAAGAGAAGCAGCCTCAACTCATTTCCATAGGGGCAGAATTTCCACACAAATTACTTAGATTCCTTTGTTCATTGATTTAGTTGCTATATAATTTCTTTATATGTGGGTTTTACTTTTATTGTTTGGGTATAAACTAATGTTACTTTATTATGTTGTTGAGATTGCTTGGTCCTTGTTTGCTTTTGAGATGCTCTTTTGATATGATTTTCTTTCTTAATAATCCTTATTAATGGGAGCAACAAGTTGCTCCTGTATCATGCACTTTCTTTTCAGACATAGTTCTGGATTCTCTTATTTGCCACAGTAGACTGTTTCATTTATTATAGAAGACTAGAAACTTAAGTTTATAATATGCATGCTCATCCTAGCTGCTGTCTGTGCTTGGAAGTCATCTCAGATAACAGACAAAAGGAACATTATTGGCATTATTGGCTAAACCTCTACAGACCTGTGGCCATCTGTGTTTAGATTAGACTAATCAGACTTACACAACGGTTTGTCCAATACTAACCTGCCACCATAGGGAACATTTTAATCTGTACTCTTTGCTTATTTATCCCCATCTTCCCAATGAAATAGTTAAAAACCAAAAACAAACAAAGAAACAAAAAACCAACCAAACAACTAACCAACCAACCAACCAAACAAACACAAAGGGATTCCACAAATATTTAGCTGTTCTATTCAAATAGACACCAAGAAGTATCGAGTTACTAATCCAAATCACCATGAGACAAATTTATCAAATAAAACCACATTTTATGTATACTTTCCTTTGACTTTATTTTATAGATTTATGTTCCAAAGTTTCTTACTCATCAATTTTTTTTCAAACTTACGTAGCAAGGTTGTTTCATACATTTGCAAAAGATGGATTTCCATCCCCTTTAATTTATTTATTTACATTTTTGCCACAAAGTGTATTTCATTCTGGAGTTCTTCCAAGCTTCTAAGTGGTTCTTTAGTTAATCTGCATACATCAACTCTTTTGCAGTCCCATCAGTGCTGACAAATGCATACTGTCATTTTAATCACATCACAGTGTCATAGAAATGTTTCATTACCCTAAAAATTCTTCCTTGGTTTACCAAGTCTACCTTACCTATTTCCCTAATAATTCCTGGATTGACAAACTTTTAGGTATTTTACCTAATCTATTACTTTACTTTTTCTACCATGTTTTATAAATGTACATCACAGTGCATTTTTGCAGATTGACTTTGTTCACATTTTATGGTTTGATTCTTCAGTGCTCTTTGTTTGACTGTCTGTCTGTTCTGTTGTAGTTTTGGTACAATTGAATAGTGTGCTGATGTATTACCATTTTCTGGTTTACTTGTCTTTTGAAGCAGATTGTGGATACCTTAAGTCAGTAGTGGCTATAAATAAAGCTGACAGAAGCACTGTAATGCAGGTTGCAGTGATGGTTGTATTCCCAAATCAGGAGAGCATGTCTATCAGTGAGATTTCTTGGTCTTATGGATTAGACCAGGTTTATCATTGTAAGAAAATAAAGTGATGTCCCAAAGTGTTTGCACAATTTTTCATATCCACTCCTATCAATAGACAATGAACACTAATAGTTTTATGAGTTTAACCAGTAGTGCAAATTATCTACTTCTGTGTTTTGGATTTTAACAACTCTAGTAGGCTTAAGTGTTTCCTCACTGTTTTTGTTTATTATAATTCATAATCTAAACATGATGACTGGTATCTTTTCATGTTTATGTACCCCCTACTTCTTTGTGGCTATGTCTGCTTGTGAGTGTGTCCCATTTTTAATTGGGTTGTTTGGTTTTTTTCTTACTTGAGACTTGTAAATTTCTGTACGGGATATAAGCCATTCATTATCTCTGTGTTTCATGAGTGCATACTTGTACTTTCCAGCAGTATTTACTGTTGAATTTCATACAGAAGTTTGCTTAATAAAGTACAACCACAACGTTTAGATCTTGATTTTAGTCTTGTTGTACATAAAACCTCAACCTTATTATTCATCTCATTTCTGTATTATAATTTACAATAAATATTTTAAATGTGGTATTTAATGTCACAATTAAGTTGATGCTCCCATAGGAGTTAGTTATTTTGTATGTATGAATGCTAGATACTTCTTCAAGCCCATTCCTTTCTTTCTCTCTTATTTCTCCCCACTTTTCTCCTCTCTTCCTGTTTACTCTTACTCTCTTCCCTGTCCTTTTGCCCCATAACTACTCTGTTCTAATCATCTGTCTGAATTCTTTAATAAAATCTATACTCTTTTTGATTTTAATTTTATTCACATGTTACTATCAGGATACTATGAGTACACAGAATCTCTTCTTCTTTGACAGCATTATGCTAGCTAATTTTGACCATTTGTTCTCCCAAGTAAACTTTAAAATCAGTTTATGTCAATATGTACACAGTATCTTGGAAGAATTTGATTTGAATTGCATTAAATCTCTAATCAATATATGAAAAAATTGGCATCCTTATAATACAGACAACTCTACCTTATGAACAGAAAATGTTTGTCTTTATCCAGATGGTTTTTGACAGTTTTCATTAACTTTTTGTAGTTTTATTCATACAAGAACCAACATACTTTATTAGATTTCTCCTAAGAATTTAATTTGTGCTTTGGAATTTTATTTCCAATTCTAATTCTTATTATTGTCATATTATTAAACCAGTGGCTTAATGAATTAGTATCATCCCCTGTAACTTCACTTTATTTATTTGATAATTATTTTCCATATTGGTAATTTTGTTAGTGGAAATTGATTAACATTTATTTCTCACTTTCTAACATATGGATCTTTTCTTGTTTAATTCTTGTTTAAGATCACTGTATTTTTAAGGATCATGTTGTACCAATCACAATGCAGAGTTGCAGAGACCAGTTCCAATGCGTACATCTACAAAGGCTCAGGGAGCATTGTGGAAGAGATGTGGCATCATTGTAAAGCGCCAGATGATTAGGGAGTATGAAGAGATTTTATTTCCTAGAAACCTCAGAAGCTACATCCATAATGTCTGACCAACATTACCACCTAAATATGTAACGAACAAGGATGACATCTGTGGTCATACCATGCCAAAGTAGACATGGAAGAGATCATGAGACTTGGGTCCTCATGAAGAACTGTAGGCAACTGTGAAAAGCTAGTATTGTGAGAAATAGACTTCTCCAGAGAAGAGAAGATCAATTTTTATTGTTGTTGGTAATTGCAAAATGGTCAGCTCTGAAATCATAATACAAATGAAATTATACAGACTGAAGACTTCATATTTAGAAAATATATGTATCTACCTACATGCATTCAATAAGAATTAGTTATAAAAAGAAGAGACCATGAATTTGAAAGAGAATTGGGGAGAGGTATATGGGAAGGAAGGTTTGGATGGAAGAAAAGAGAAATTTAGTAAATATATTATAATCTAAAAAAAAAGAGAAATGTGTTCTATTGGAAAAATGAGAGATGTAATTGTATTAGTACTAATGGAGCTTAAACTAGTTGATACTTCACCAATATTAAGTGTAATACTACCTGGAAAAATTTTGTTTTTTGTGAGGTTGAAAATACCATCAGTTTTTAGTTTATTGGGAGTTTTTTGAAGATTACTTTTAGAGTTTTGAATTTACACATGATATCTTTTCATATTTATTATATATTTACAGGGTATATTGTGATACTCAGTACATGTATACAATGTGTCATGATAAAATAAAGATGATTGGTATACTTAACATCTATACTATTTTCTAGTTTTCTGCCTTGGGAACACTCAAAATTATTTCTTGTAGATGGAAGCAAATTATGGTTTTCATGTTGCCTACTGTAGTTATCCATGATGATTCAGAACATTAGAAGTTAATCTCTCTATCAACATCATGATTTTTTTTCTGTTTTGCAACTCTTTATTCAAACTCTAACCCCATTCTTCAAAATAGATTATATATTTTATTCTATACTATATTTCTAACAATCTGGCCTTTTAGACTTTCCAGTTAGAAAAATGCAGTATTTGTCTTTCTGTACCTGACTTCATTTATTTGATATATCTTGTGGTTCCATCTTGGTTGCTACAAATACGAAGATTTCACTCTTTCCCATATATTTTACTATCCACTCTTGTATTAATGGGCATTGAATTATTAATTTTTCTCCTTTCTGTGATAAATACTCAAGAAAAAGCAACTTGAGAAATTAAAGTTTTATTTTGTCTTCCAGGTCAAAAAAGAGATATAGTTCACTACAGTACAGAAGGTAAGGGGGCATGAATGTGAGGCAGCTGGCCACATTACATGATGCAGCTTGTGAACGAATCCAGCTGTGTGGGTGCCTCAGTCTGTATCATTCCTGTCCCATCATGCCTGATCCAGCCTTAGAAACTTCCAAGTGTGATCAAACCCTGTCAGGTGAATTCCCAGTACCCACCAATTCCATCTCCATACATGACTAGTTAAAGTTGTCCCAATGTGGATACCAGCCTAGCCAGATATAACCAAGAGCCTTGTTTCTCATGCTTCTTTGTTTATTGCTGAAATGAAAATTACCTTTGCCTCTAATGAACAGTAAGTACTAATTGCCTGAAAGACTGGCATCTTATTAGTTTGTCAGGCCTGATGTGATCTAAAACTATCAAGTTTGAAAATAAATCCACTCTGCTCTGGCAAGCTAGAATCTCATATCAGATACACAACTAGTCATATACTCAAGTCTTGACATCTACGAAGAAAAACACTATGAAAGACGAAGATAATATGCTCTCTCCTAAAAAAAAAAAAGTAAATAAAACAAAGCAAACTTCTATTAGAAATGTTCTCCAATGAGAATTGCCTAGATAAACTCCTAGATAGATAATTCAAAAGAACATTTATAAACATGATGAAAGCATTCAGTGAGTCTAAAAAGGACATTGCCTTAGACAGTGTTCTGTTATGCTGAAGAAACTATATGACCATAGCTTCTTTTAAAAAGGAAAGCAAGTAATTGCGGCTTGCTTAAATTTTCAGAGGTTTAGTCCATTATCAGCATGGCAGGAAGTATGGCAGCAGGCAGATAGACATGGTGATGGAAAAAGAGCTGAAAGTTTTATATTCAGATCTGCTGGTAATAGGAAGAGAGAGTCACTGGACCTGACTCAAGGTTTTAAAACCCCAAAGCCCACTCATAGTGACATACTTCCTTCATCAAGGCTACACCTATTCCAACAAGACCACACCTCCTAATCCCTCTCAAATACCACCACTTCCTATTCCTATTCAAACAACCAGAGGCACAAATACCTCAATGAATTTAAAGAATATTGGAATATTCTTTATTCTGTAGTAAAGTCCAAGAAAATAAAAAAAAAAACAATTGTATAAAATGATGAATACAATTCGGATGGTTTAAGTGACTTCATATCTTTGAAAGATGGGTCATCTGGATAACAAATAGAGAATTTTTGTAATTAAATATTATCATACATCAAATTGGTTTATAGCTAGTTATAGAATATTTTACCCCAAATTCAGAAAAGCCTACATGCTACTCAGCAGCCCAATTTTAGATATTTTTCTAAAACAGACCATATCTTGGGACAGAAAATAAATCTCAAAAATTGTACAAAATCTGAAACTGCTCTGTGAATCCTACCTGGAAGCAACACAGTAAAACTTGAACTCAATAGAGAAGATCCCTGTGAATTATACAAACTCATTGAGATTAAACAGTGTATTACTGAATGATAAGCAGGTTAAAGAAAAATATCAAGGGATTGAAAAAAAAACCTGTATTTAACTGAAAATGAAAACAATATACAAGAAAAACCTCTGGAATACCTTAAAATCTGTCCTACATGGGAAATATATGTGTCATAGTAACGAGTGAGAAAGATGACAATAATAACTTGAATTATGCAACACAGAGTTTAGAAAAATAAGGACAAAGCAACTCTTAGCCCTGTAGTCTAGGGTAAATAAAATGAGTGTAGAAAATAATGAAATAGAGACATATAAAAACACTACAAAAAAGTTGATGGATATAAAGCTGGTTCTTTGAAAAGATAGCAAGTTGACAGAATTTGGCAGAATGAGGCAAAAGAGAGAGTAAAATTTCAAATTAATAAAACCAGAGATTATTAGGGAAACGGTTCCATAGATATGAGAGAGAGTTGCAAAACTACATGGGAATATTTAAAACTTCTCCCTAAAACCTAAAAGAAATGGAGGTACTTCTAGAAACTTCAGAACAACAAAAGTTAAGCCGAGAAGAAATCAATAACTTAAACAGACCCATAACATGCAAGGAGTTTGAAATAATAACACAAAAATCCTTTGACTAAAAAGATAAAAATCTTGGTCTGATAAATTCACAGCAGAATTCTACCAGACTTTCAAAAATGAACTACAACCAATACTTCTTAAATTATTCAAACGATAGATTCAGAAAAAAATATTTCCAAACTTTTTCTCTGAAGGCAGCGTCAATCCAGTAACAAAGACAGGTAAAGAAACATCCAAGAAAGAGAACCATAGGCCAGTATCCTCGATGAATATACACCAAAATTCTCAGTTAAATACTTGCAAATTAAATATAAAAAGAGATCAAAATTATAATTCACCACAATTAACATAGCTTTATCTCTAAGATACTGGGATGGCTTAGGATTCAACATATATGACAATGCATTCAATAAACCTTATTCATGAACAAAAAGACAAAAATCACAAGGTCATTTTAATAAAAGCAGAAAAGGGCTCTGACAAAATCTAACATGCCTTCATGATAAAGAAAAAAAGGTCCCATAGAAAGTAGAATTTTAGACAACACACTTTAGTATGATAAACATGATATGAAATACCCTCAGCTGATGTCATCTTTAAAGGAGAAAATATATTGAAGCATCCCCATTAAGGTATATTATACACTAGAGATCTCAAAAATACAGCTAGAAAATTTCTAGAAATAATTTCAATACAATGTCAAAATATGAAATCAATAAATAAAAGTACGATTTAAAAATATAGGCTTTTAATACATCAATAGCAAACATACTGAAAAAAGATTGTGGAAACACCCCTATTCACAGTAGTCTAAAAAAAGGTTAGGAATAAACTTAACTAATGAGTGCAAAGACCATTATAGTAAAAATTTAAATCAATAAAGAGAGAGATTGAGGAAGAAACTAGAAGAAAGAACTTCTATGCATGTGGATAAAAAGAATTTAGATTTTGAAAGTTATCATCCTACTAAAAGCAATTTATATATTCAGTGCAACCCCAAACAAATTCCCTATGACATTCTTCCTACAAATAGAAAATAATAAAATGTCTCATAATACATATGGAGCTAGAAAAGTTTCCACATGCTGATGAAAATCTGGGATAAAAAGAACAGTGCTGAAAGTTTTACCATACCAGATTTTCAGCTATATTCCAGAGATATAGTGGTAAAAACATTATGGTAATAACACAAAATAGATGTGTATACAAATAGAACAAAATAGAAGATTCAAATAGGCTTCTGATATAGTCATCTGATATTTCAAAAAGATGTCATAAGCATACACTGGAAGCAAGAATCTTCAAAGATGCTCCTGGGAAAACTTAATGTTGATGCTTACAAGAATGAAATTAGTCTCAAGACCATCACTCTTCATAAAATGTATTCCAGATCTGCATGTAAAATGTGAAATGCTGAAAATTCTGAAAGACAAGATAGGCAGTGCCTTATATGATAGAGGTTCAGGAAAGGATTTTTTCAGTAGCAATCCAGTTGCTTAGAGATTAAGGCAAAGTACTGACAAGCAAAACCTCATAAAACTAAAAACCTCGACACAGAACAAGCAAACAAACAAACCAAAAAAAAAAAAATCAATCAGGTGAAAAGGAATTTGAAGGAGTAGTAGCCAATCTGTTCAGCTGAACATTTGATAGAGGATTAATATTCAAAGGATAAGGACTAAAACATCAAGAAGCAAGAAAGCAAATGTCTTAGACAAAACATGGGCTATGGCTCTCAACAGACAGCCCTCAAAATTGGGAGTAATAACAGCTAAGAAATACCTTAAAACCTGCTCAATATCCTTAGTAATTATGAAGGGCCAATTGCAAACACCTTGAGATTTCATCTTATTCTAGCTAGATGGCTGAGTTCCAGAGATGGCTGACTGTGAATGACGTGTGTGTGTGTGTGTGTGTGTGTGTGTGTGTGTGTGTGTTGGGGGGGGTACTAGGGGGATAAACATTCCTTCATTGTTGGTAAGATTACAAACTCAAGTCTGTCTCTCAGGAAATCAGAGTGAGGA
The DNA here is from genome assembly GCF_947179515.1 of Apodemus sylvaticus. Classification (NCBI taxonomy): domain Eukaryota; kingdom Metazoa; phylum Chordata; class Mammalia; order Rodentia; family Muridae; genus Apodemus; species Apodemus sylvaticus. The sequence continues at coordinate 26,838,069 of NC_067489.1, forward strand.
AGTCCCCAAAAGCGAAAAGTCTATTCATCATATGACCCAGAAATACCACTGTTTGGCTAATATCTAAAGAAATCAATAGCCAACATTCTACTACAGTTATACCTTCTCAGATATGTTCATCGCTGCTCTATTTAGTATAGCTAGGAGAAGCTTAGATGCCATCCACCAACCTGGATGTGGGTATAAAACTGAACACGTGGTATATATGCACAATGGAGTTCTATTAACACTTTTGTTTTGTAAATTTGTCTTTTATCTGCATAGAAATTATTTTGCATTCCCTTGGTTAAATTTTCTTTCAGGTGGTATAAATGAGATTGTGTTGTATTTAAAAATCATTAATTATTATTTAGTACTTTTGTGTTTCTGTGTGCCCTGAAGAGGCCAGACCTGTAGGATAGCCTGGAGCTTCAGGACGTTTTTCTATAGGTGATGTTATCTGAAAATAGACATTGAAAGTAGATATAATTTAAGATTTCAGATTTTACATTTTGTTCTTCCTTTCCAAGCCCTGTTTCTTCCAGTCATGACTAATATTATATCTGAGAGCTTTTTGTTATTAATTATGTGATGCTGAGGGAGAGAAATGTTCTACAGGTGTTCTACAATTTTATGATTTAATCTGTCTTTCAATGGGCTTTAGTCTCTGGGCTGTCACATTCACAAATATTTCTCTATTGTTATAGGTTAATTCTCTATTTTGGTGATTAAAAAAGAACCAGGGGGCAGCCCATGAAAATGATGTCTTTTTTTATAGAGGAAATCTATGACGAAGTATTTTGCCCTGGAGAGTGGTTGTGGGAAACACTCTTGGACTGACTTCAAATAGTTGATTTTACCATCATAAGAAAAATTGTCTGGCATCTTTGCTCTGAGAAATTAATAGACTTCTGAATCTAAAACCTGTGAAATTCTTAGAGCTCTTTAAGAAATATAGTTCCCAGGAGTTTTATACTTTAAACTTCCTTGGACTCTGCAGACCCATTTTTTAGACAAGTAGAGATGAATTGGGAACCTTTTTGCCTACCTATTTATCCAGAATTGGGCCCGTAAGTTTGTCAGGCAAGTTTCTTTCTTTGAAAACAAGATTTTAGTTTTCTCAGTTTTTAATTTTGACAGATGTTAATGACAATTGTCTTGTTCTTTATGTCAGAGATGAAACCAGAAATTATTTTTTCCACTCTATATGGAGTCTTGTATGGGATGCATAGCTCCAGACTCCACACTCTTATTTACACCCGCTTTATTTATTTATTTATTTATTTATTTTGAGAGAGAGAAAGAGAGAGAGAGAGAGAGAGAGAGAGAGAGAGAGAGAGAGAGAAACAGCATTTACATCAGATGGAAAGAAGGTAAAACTCTACTGAACTGATAATCTGCCTCCTGAAAGCAGAGCAGTTTGTGTGACAAATTGTCAACACGTTTTTTTCTTATTAAGTATCTTTTATTTAAAATGTCACAAGGTAACATTTTCTGGATGAAGCAGTCAAAGGATGGAAATATTCATTTTGAGCATTGATTGACTGCCTGTTTTTCACCAAGCACCTTGGAAGATGCTGAGAGTATGAGGAGAGACAAGACAGAGATACTTGCTTTGTGTGTAAAGTTGAAAGTTTCAGACTGAATACACAATTACAGGCTGCTTAATATCAGTAGTTTTGCTTGAGAGGTAATTGTGTAGGGCAACAAAACACAATAGTAAACTCTACAGATAAGGGAAAGAACTGAAAATTTCAGATTGCATAAATTATGGAATTTATTCTATTTTGTGAAATCACAAGAAAAAATGTCCAGCACGCTCATAAAGAACAATGTAGAGGACAATGATTGGAGATGTTGAAAGGAAAGTATTGACTGACACTTTAGACACTGATGAGGAAGCTGATGTTTATTCAGGATGTATCACCTTGCCTGATGGACAGAGAAGGTGTAGTTACCAAAACTTGGTGAGGTTTATATTAGGAGATTTTACTGTTTTAGAGAATATGTGGCCCTTACTTTAGGAATGCATCTTAAACCAATCTCTATCTAGCCTGAGAGAGCATTATCCAGGATGGTGTCATATTATCTATAATTAGTTGAGCACAGCCAAAGGCAAAGGGTAGGGCAGCCTTCCTAAGCAAAATGCAAGGCAGAAATCTAAATTATTTAGCTATCCATACAACTCTTCATATTAACAATCTCAGTCTTGTTCCAAGTTACTGACCAGAAGTTGTACAGATCATTGATTTGTCAAACATTGTTTATGTGTAAGAGGTTCTTAAATAAAAATGTAGCATTGATTTGCCCATCTCAAAGTGCTTGATACATGAGGGTTTAATTACAACATTATTTTTCTGATTCAGACCTCTGTGTAGGTATTCTTATAGTTAAGTGTCTCCTTCTAGTTATTTTCCCATACTGTTTATACATGTGTATAAGTGAGCTTCACAGTGTTTCCCTCCTCTGTTAACTAATTATATGTTTGAGCTAAAGAAGAAGTGCAAACAAGATAAATGGGCACAAATGGGACCTGATTTACTTGAACAGATACCTGAGGCTATTAAGGACTGTATCACATTCCGATTGTTTTTTTTATATACCCTATCAGTAATAACTTGTTTTAGAGAAGAGTCTGAGTTTAATAGTCACTAAGTGTCTGCATACCATATACTCAGTCTCTTTCAGTGACCACCAATAACCTAGAAGCTCATTTTCAAAATAAGATACACATGGAAGTGTAAGCACTGCATACTCCCAAGGATTAAGGGATTTTTTTCAAGGCGTGTGCCAATTACTTGTGCCCTGTAGACTGCATCAAATACAATTAGGTCTATTGTGCATGTTTTATTGTAGAGCTTCTTTGAAAAAAAAACATTTCCAGATTACCCGCAACATTTGTCAGATTGGTAGTTTCAAATGTGGCTTATCTTCCAGATTTCGAAGATCCCTAAGCTTGGTGCCTCCCTAGATGAACAGCATATGTACAGGTTTGCCTCCCAAAGATGAAAGAGATTTCTGTCATCCCCATTAACACTGGGCCACGAGAAACTTTAGAAATGAAGCAGATTCTGGAATTCACTTAGGTTTCTCTCATCATCTGGCATGAATATACTTTGCACAGGTGATTACTTTAACAGCAAGAAATCAATGCATGAGCCAGAAAAAAAAGTGTCCCTAAATCAACGTGTTGAGAATGGAGGAAACCCTGAGTGAAAACAGCCTTGAGTGACAGTGTGATATTGACATGAGTCAGTGACTCGGGCCTGTAGCTGCCTGCAGCCACATGTAAACCGGGTTACCTGTTGAGAGAATTTTGGGGTTATAGGGAAGAGGGGCGAAAAGAAAGCGCGGCTAAGACAATGTTCACTGATCAAAGCCGTAAACTTTAATGGCGCCGGACCTTTTAACAGTTTGGGCAAACCCTTCCCCCCAGACTCCAGGCTGAGTTCCGGTGGAAGTTGTCTAGCTTCTCTTGGAGGTCTTCGTCTTGACTGCTCCGGCAGCTGGGTGGGTCACCTGTTTAATTCAGGGATTCCTATACCTGGAGGAACAATGAACTTAACCTTTACTTCGAGCGCTCCACCCTAGGTGGAGCAGGATCCTGGCTAACTGGGAGAAGTTAACCTTGACCAAAGTCAAACTCTGACCAAGTGCAAGACTGCCCCAATATGGCTCTGTACATGTCCTCCCTTTTTTTATTAATTTGAACACGAGGAGGTAGAAAACAAGTGGATAAATATCCTTCATAAGAAGGCGGGCCTTAACCAGGAGGGGAAGCATTGACCGTAATTCCTCTTAAATATTGTATAACGTCTTTTTCAGAGGAGGGTTAATAGGCTCCCTTATTATTTTAAGGACAGCCTCTCGACGTTAACCCCTATGCAATTAGGTGTACTTCCTGGGGACTCAGAAGCAGAAATTCACCTCCCCATGCAGTGCTTTGCCTCGCACGTCTCGCTGGTACCCATGTTTGTTCATAAACAAACACACATAGATCTGAGTTCTATGTGGCTCCCTCTTTGGAGATCCACTTGTGTAAGTTTTGAAGCCAGGGGGGTCTGCAAGTGTCTTTAACAGACATGTAATCTCTCCATCCAGGTGAGCCTGGGTGGAGACAGCCAGTCTGCTTAACAGACAAGGTCAAGAGTTAAAGGTGGAATAGGATTAACTTGTCCCAGAAGTATCCAATTCAGTTGTAAATTAACAACTTTAAGGACCCAAAGCTTGGCCTCTGAGGTGGGAGAGGTAGCCTTGTGAATCAAGAAATAAGCTGTTACTACTCAGGAAAAGTGGAGACTATATGTTAAATTAACCCAGCTGGCTGAAGATTGTTAGCCATCTTCAAAATTGGAATCTTCAATATTGGAATTATTTCTAGACTAGTCTATGGTTAAGTCAGCTGAACACAATAAGGAGAAGAGTCATTTTAACTCTTCTTTAGATTAATTTTTCCTAAGCTAGCAAAACAGTCTCCATGTTCTGTCCCACAAAGTCTAAAAGCTTGAAGCTAGGCAATTTATCTAACCTGGGACATTTAACAATTGAGGTAAGTCAAGAACATATACCCAATATAGCTCTTATGTTACCATGGTCTGGGCATTCAGCAAGCACACTCAGCATATCTTCTGCAGCATTCTGTGGAAAAAACAGAGGACATGCCTTCTCCCCCAATATTAAATCAGGATCATGGCATATGTTAGTAAGTGAATTCCTTCATTTCACCTAGACATCAATATGTCTAATTACAAGATGTCATATACATTTAGCAAGGAGTTTCTTGGCATCCAAATTTAAAAATTTTTTTTTTTAAAAAACATGTAAGCATAATATAAACGATATGTACAGGGATTTCCCCTCTCTTCTCTCTTTCAAGAAGATATTGTTTTATTAATTTAAGTTGGAACACAAAGTATAAACCATAACATAGGCAATAACTATGTAATTATATAAAATAAACATAGCATTTTTAGTTGGTTTTTCTGTTAGAGCAGTTGTAACTAGACAGCATAAAAATGAATCATTAGTCACATGTACATATTTTTTAATCTTTTAAATTAGAAATATGAATATCATTTATCTGTAATAACTAAGTCCTCTAGGATTAACACCATTACGTGGTAGAGGTAGAAATTGAGGACATCAAGAACAAATCTTTACAATTTGATGTGCACAAAATATAAAATTATTTCAAATACCTAAAGGACAGTCATTTAGAGAACATATCTTTTGTTCTTAGAAATTTGAATCACATTTGTATAAACTGTAGAAATTAAGAATTAGCAGTATTAAAAATGGACCAATTTTAAGCAATTATAAACCATGAGCTATGTATATCTACTATTATTAAAAGCTTGACTTTTAACATCTTAAAAATAGCTGCTATAGCACCCAATTCAGGTATCTGTGTTGAAGCAGGGAGAAACTTAAAGGAATAAACATGTGATCTGATAGTACAAATTATCTTTTGGATAACAATTATTAATTTTGTCTAAAAATGCTTGCCATGTAATAGACCAACCATTAATAATAAATTTGATTGTTGCTTGAAGCAAGGAACAAACGTTTCCTACCTTGAAAACAGAGGTTTAAGACCTTCTGTGGCAAGCTTAAAATGAGGTAAATAAGATAAAGCCAATTAATATATCCTAACAACCTTTGAAAGCCATTTACCTAAAAATTCTAAAAGTCTATAGGAGTAAGGGCCTGTAACAAACATTCTATGAACATTATACACTGAAAATTTTAAGATCTTAACTTCTAGTATTGAAACAGAGACAAAACACAATTTTTTTTTTATTTATCTGCCCTAGGATCCACCTTTAGTCCTTGGCAAGGACTAGATCTGAGCCTTTTATCTAAGACCAGACCCAAACCTGTGTTTTGAGGATTAAACAAAAGAAACCTGTAATTTCATGGTCAAAGGAACCTACTTGATATCAAATACATTTCCACAGAGATATCCTTTTTAATCTTGGAGGGTTAAATTTTGCTCCTACCATTGTAGCCTATAAACTTGTGGAAAAGTGGCAATGGGCCTCTAAAACCCATAGCTGCATCACTCTCAAAATTATCATAATTACAAAATGTTAACAATTATGAGCCTGTAAACTGAAAACTGTAGCCAATGACACACTGATTTTTATTGTAACTCAATGTTTTCTTGCAATATTAGAGCACAATTGTAATTTTGGAAGCAAATCTCAATTTTAAACAATCTATTTTCTTTAAAATCAATGGCAAACACATATTTACAGCACAAGGTTTGTCTGCCAGTTCTTATGTTCAAGTGTATAACAGTGTAACTTATTAAAGAGACAGTATTTTAAATCTTAATCTTCATTAAGTCCAATCTCCAGGCCAAGATTCACATGAAACACCATGCCAATTTAGGAGCGTCCCAAAGGCCTGTATTTCCTGGATTGCGTCATGCCACGTGTTGTCCAAAATGGCGGCTACCCTAAACTACCAGCCTTAACCTAACTTTTGTTAATAACATTATACCTTTTAAATCATGTCTAGTGACTTAAGCCACTACTCTATAGTCAAGACATGCAAAATATACCTTTAAATCCAATTATAAACAAGAACAAAGCATGAGTGGCGTTAGGCCACGTGTAGTTAAGATGGCTCTAACACTGAATCACCAGTTTTAAACTAACCTTTTCTTAATAACACTATACCTATTACATAATACCCAATTAATTTATAACTCTTAAGTCAAGAAATGTAAAGCCTTATACCATTAAAACCAATTAGAAACAAGTATAAAGCGACTACATGAATTTCACAAGCCAAACCAAAGTCTTCCCAAATCTTGAGGTTTCTGGGCTATTAAAAGCGGCTTTTTCCCCAGCCATGCTTGCCTCTTGAGTGAGCTGCGCTGTCGCGGCGTGGCTTTGAATCAATCCCCACACAAACTGTGGCTAGCTCAAGAGGTTACCAGCAGATGAAATCTTTACCAATTTTTCTTTTTAACATGAAACAGTCATTCACACAAAGACACAGAGAGGACATAAACATACACATAGACAGTCGGTGCACCAGGACAAACACGGAAAGATACACAGAAAGTTAAGCGTGCTTGTTAAGCAATTGCATCCATTTTCCTCTTTAAACAGCTCTTAGAAGCTGTGGACATATGCCTATTTTTAAAAACCCCTTTCTTTTCGCCGAAATCAGCTCTTACGAGCTTTGGGCAAATGCCTACCAAATTCCTTCCCCATATTTCCCTATCTTATCAACCCAAGCAGTCCCTGTGCCGGGTCCGCACAGTTTGCTTGAAAAACTGTATCCCTTCCTGCACTCACAACAATAGACACGAATTCACTAGCGCTAGTTTTGACCTCTATGTTGCTTACCGTGCGGATACTACTTACCACCTTTTCTGCGAAGCTTCGCTGGATAGGGCTACCTCAGGAAATTCTCTCGTACCAGGTCGCCCCACGTTCAGGCACCAATTATGTAGCTGCCTGCAGCCACATGTAAACCGGGTTACCTGTTGAGAGAATTTTGGGGTTATAGGGAAGAGGGGCGAAAAGAAAGCGCGGCTAAGTCAATGTTCACTGATCAAAGCCGTAAACTTTAATGGCGCCGGACCTTTTAACAGTTTGGGCAAACCCTTCCCCCCAGACTCCAGGCTGAGTTCCGGTGGAAGTTGTCTAGCTTCTCTTGGAGGTCTTCGTCTTGACTGCTCCGGCAGCTGGGTGGGTCACCTGTTTAATTCAGGGATTCCTATACCTGGAGGAACAATGAACTTAACCTTTACTTCGAGCGCTCCACCCTAGGTGGAGCAGGATCCTGGCTAACTGGGAGAAGTTAACCTTGACCAAAGTCAAACTCTGACCAAGTGCAAGACTGCCCCAATATGGCTCTGTACACGGGCCCATTGGAGTAGCAATGCCAAGTGAGGCTCAGAGGGATGGTAAAGCCTTCCTTGGTGTTCGATTGTCAATAATCACATATGTGGAGAAGATGCTCACCATTCTTTACCCCTCCTGTATCATTACCTCCTGAAGCCTTTGTCCCTACAGAGACTGTTCATATCCAGGATCCTTGTTCAGTTGTATATGATAAATACACTAAGCTTTTGAGGTGCAGCCATTTCTTAACCAGAGAGCCCAATCCACCCAACTTCTTCTTCTTCTTCTTCTTCTTCTTCTTTTTTTTTTTTTTTTTTGATGACACACACTTTTAATCCCAGAACTCTGGAGGCAGAGGCAGGCAGATCTCTGTGAGTTCGAGGCCAGCCTGGTCTACAAAGCAAGTTTCAGGACAGCCAAGGATGTTATACAGAGAAATCCTGTTTTGGAAACAAAACACAACAACAACAAAAAAAGCAAAATAACACTAACAACAGCAACAACAACAAAACAGCAGTGAGCTCTGTCCTGCTGTTCTATCTAAACAATGGGATTTCACAGTCTGGCTAGACCTGAGACTCCATTCTCAAGACAACAATGCAATGTAGGCTTCTTCTTTTTTTTTTTTTTTTTATTTATTTTGCATATAATTTGAATCTTCCTTTTTTTGACTTTTATTTATTTATTTTTTTATTTACATTGCAAATGATTTCCCCTTTTCTGGGTCCCCACTCCCCGCAAGTCCCATAAGCCCTCTTCTGTCCCCCTATTCTTCCATCCACCCCTTCCCACTTCCCTGTTCTGGAATTCCCCTATACTCTTGCACTGAGTCTTTCCAGAACCAGGGGCCACTCCTCCATTCTTTTTGGACATCATTTAATTTGTGGATTATGTCCTGGGTATTCAAAGTTTCTAGGCTAATATCCACTTATCAGTGAGTGCATACCATGATTGATCTTTTGAGACTGGGTTACCTCACTTAGTATGATGTTCTCCAGTTCCATCCATTTGTCTAAGAATTTCATGGAATAACAAAAAACCCAGGATAGCTAAAACCACCCAACTTCTATGTGTCTGTGTGTCTTCATTCTTTCACTGCCCAAGACAGATCCATTCCTGGATTTCATCCAGGACACAGTAGTTATGAATTCATCTCCAACAAAAAGTCAAGAGTTTTCAAACTCCTCCAGACAGTAAAAGACAAAATATTAATCCCTAAGTTTCAATGGTGAAGATAGTTACACCTCGACTCATATCCAATCCCTGTTTCCATGTTTAGTATCTAAAATGTACTGACTAGTAACAGTAGACCCCATTCTTGAAACTCCAGCCTCCAGAGGCACAGCTACCTGGTTCAACTTGAAACACTTTGAATTTGTTTTTTTAAGCCACATAGATTTTGTGCAAGAAAAGTAGGTGAATTAAATGAGTTAGAAAACATATATACATATACCTTCTCAGTCTCTGCTGCTGGCAATAAACTCAAAAACATTTCCACAGAGAATAGACTTTTGCATACCATAACAGAAGGAGCATACAAGATAGTTTCTAAGTTCCTAGGCTTCTTAGTTTGAACTTCTATTATCCAATAACTGTTGATGCTCAATAATGTATATAACACAATTGACCGTATTTGTTGAATGCCAGCTTCTAATGTTTGACTGGCTTTGTTCATGGAGATATTTGTATATTTTGAAGGGAAAAGTCAGGAGAAAAAGATAAGATTTCTCTGAAATCAATGTAGAAATAATGGTTTAAAACTACTAGGGTGCTAGACAAATGGGAGAGAATATTGTGGAGACTTTCAAAAAAGTTTTACCTGTGAGAAAAACAATGAATCATGAAACATGAATACACTCAAATTCTGAGCAATAAAGGTTTCCAAAGGTGACATTTTGCTTGTGCTGATTTTTAGCACAGATGAAAGTATTGTTCTTCTCTTAAGCAATTGTCTATTTCTGAAAATAGTTACGGAGTAGGCATTGTACTTTTCTTCAGCATTGAACATAATGATTCATTTCAAAATGTTAAGTATAAGAATTTTGCTTAAAGGATGGGCATGTGGGCCTTAATTTACAAATCTTTGAAAAGAGGCAATAAAACACATGAAGAACCATCTGGAAAGAGGCACCTGTCTTCATCTGATGGTGCTCTACCTGCTGCTCCAAGACTCAGAGCTGGGTTAATTATTCCATCAGGATGCACATAGTGCTTTTGACATTTTCTGACTACTTAGAATCAGACTACAGGTTTAATTCCTTAATTTGTAAACTTTATTTGCTTTCATGCATGTTCTTTTATTTTTTTACTTAACGTGAGTTTAAATCAGTTAAGGCTCTGAATATGTTTTATTTTCCCTTATGATTACTTCCCCTAACACAACACATGATTTCTGAAAGCTGATGTAAATTATTAAGTTTCCTACAAATAATGAAAATGAGGGATTCAAAATCATCATATCCAATCTTTGGAACACTGAATCAGTTGGTTTTCAAGATAAACTTTACAAGCGACTTTTAAATGTTTGAGTAATAATTCACCACTTTCAAGTTTATTCATCAGTTCACAAAAAGATCTGTGAAATCATTTCATTCACTCATTATGGCCTCCTATGTGCAATGACCTCTTGTTCTTGCAACTACATGAATGCAAGCCAAACTTCCTTGATAAATAAACTCAAACCTAGGACCAAAGTGATGCACATATTGGATAAGCATCTAATGACCTCCATCCACCATTGTAAGATCTTGCAATGGGAATAAACTAGTCTAAGTCCCCTAAGAAATGAATCTCAAGATAGAATTAATATTCATTTTTTATCAGAGAAAAGAGAGGGTGATCTGGGAAAACTAATAGAACTGGCTAACACTTGCTATACTATTTATAAGAAGACTGAAATATAAGTGGAGGAAACTTTCCATCCAGAGAAAGTATGACACTGTTTCCAGGAGTATTCATTCTAAACCTGGTGGTTGGAAGAATCCAGGATGGTTCAGAATGATCTCTGCTTCATGTTTTTCTTCGGACAATCATGGGAACCGTGACTTTTGTCATTGTGGAGGTAGATTTCAGATCCCACAGCAAAGCCACAAGAGTCATCCTGTAGTTGTAGGTTTCTAGGGTACATTCTCACAGTCACAATAAAACAATACTCAAAGATTTGCGTCCAATAGTCAACAAGTATACTCCCTTGTAAACTTAGCATATGCCACACTCTTTATCATACTTAACCTTCATTAAACACCAAAACAAATATGTGTCAAATAAGACTCAGCTCTTGTGACTATAATCATACACATCTTCTACAAAGGGAAGACATTAAGTTGTATATGTTTTGTATTTGCTTTGACTGATATTTGTATGTTTGTCCCTTACAAGTTTGTATCTGTTTGTATCCTTCTACTTAAATCTGAGCTATAGGGTTATCTGTAGTGACTATAAGTTATTTCAGAAAGAAAGTGAGTTGGAGAATGAAAAAGTAATAGCTGTTCACATATATTGTCCATAAAGATGTAAATATATATGATTGAGTAATCCAGGTCCCATTTTCCCAAATGCTTTGTAGGTGATGACTGTAATATAGCATTTCTTCCCCCCTTGTTCATCTCATTAATCCTTTTATCTCAGTCAGTACCATGGATAGCAACAGGCATCATCTTGGTGAGTTTGCATTTCTGGCTTTGTTTGCATCTTAATTAACAATTGTTATCTACTATTTCCTATGGGAAAGGGATACTGATCGGATCCCAGAGACTCCCAGGTCCCTGTCATGCTACTAAAGTACATCCCTAGACTCGTGACTATATTTTAAGCTGCATCATGTACTGGCCAGGTGTTCAGAAGTACATTTCATTCTTCTGCTAAATAGCCTCTGAAAATGGTTTGTGCTTGTTCTTGCTATCAATAGGAACTGACTGTTCCTCTACTCAAACCTTTTAGAGACTGCAGGAACAATATGTCACAAACATTACAGAAATATGTAAGACTGACTTTTCTTAAGGAAGCTTACGAGTAAGTAGAGTTTATATATTTTATTTCACAATTAAATAATTAAGACTTTAAGAGAATAATAGATAATATTCTGCAGTGAGTATGGTTTTTTCCAAAAATATTACAACTTTTTATGATGAAGCAAAGGTCAGAATTCAAATTGTGATTTTTGTTACTTGAGTGTTTTTGCATGATCACAGTGTCTCTTGGGGATTCAGTTCACTTGTACGTACATGTGAATAGTCACACATGCCTTAGAGGACTGAGAAGAGAAAATGCCAGCCCAAGCCTTTGCTTTTATTGAGAAAATATGCCAGATGATGTTCACCATACACCTAAGACTGCATTGGAACTGGGGAATAGCGATGGTGAAGTCAGAAGCTTTTTGTAACAACATGAATTGTTTTAACTTATGATCCCCTGTCTCAGGTACCTCAAACAGATTTGTGAACAGAATTCAGGGCCCTGAGTTTCAATACTGTGAATCTACTAGGGAGGAAAAGTGCTGGGACCATTCTTTAAACACATTGATAGAACTAACATCTATTTCATTAAGATGAGAAAATTATGTTGTTACAGCTTACTGCAATCAGAAGAAACTATATACAGGCTTACAATTTAATAACTGTCAACAACAGGTAGAAAGGACCACTGCTTAGACTGTTTTAGAATTTTAACATGCCTTCATTCCACATTCCACAGAAACCAGACCTGGTTGTATGATTTTGCACACATCCTAATTTCAGTGAACATAATTGTAATAGGCCATAATTGTTACAATAATGGCTTGTTTTTAGATGTGTACAAATTATTTAATCACTGCACATGTCATTATTTAGTGCCTGAAGCCTTGCTATAGGGTGTGCATTATCTAGGTTCTACAGATGAAGCTAGAGTTGAAAGGGAACAAGTAATCTTTTTGATCCTTCCTTTCAGCCTGCACCAGGGGATCATGTCATAGCAGGTTCATTTAACACTAACCCTCATCCTAATACTAACAGATTGTAAAACAAATCACTAGGTTTCTCTTTACAAGGTTTAATATGGTCACCCAAATAAAGTAATACAGGGGGAAATGTTGATCTCTAAAGAAAAAAATTCTTTTTACTACCACCCTTCCCTTGCCTTGTGCCCATTTTTATTTTTTTATTTTTGTGCCCAGAATAATACTAGAACCCACTCTATTCATGTCTGGATAATAGCACAGACGCTGAGGGTGGTTGGGTGTGACTTTGTTTAACTGACCCCTTTGGGTTTTTTTTGAAAGTCTCTTAGCAAAGAAAAAAACTTGGAATCAACTTGAATTGCTGGATCCATTAGAGAGGGTTTCAAAGCTGACTAGAAATGAAGATTACACATTCAAGTGTAAGAAAGTAAGGAAAGTAATGACAGTTTTCTACACACACACACACACACACACACACACACAGAGAGAGAGAGAGAGAGAGAGATGTAAATTCATATGTGCACACACGCAGACACATATATACATACACGTATGTGCACACACATTTTTATTTTTCCTTTCTATGAAAGACCTACTTATCATTTGTCAGTCTATCTGTCTATCTATCTATCTATCTATCTATCTATCTATCTATCTATTTAATCTATCATCTATCATCTATCTATCTATCATTTATCTATCTATCATCTATCATCTATCTATCATCTACCTATCATCAAATTCTTGGCTCAATATGAGATAAGATTGGGCAAGGATCAAGATCCAAGCTTAGCTGTAGGTGTTGTATGGTGGTTAGTTTTTGTCCCTTTAATACAAACTAGGGTCACCTGGGAGATGGGAACCTAGATTGAATAATTCCCAATATTAGATTAGCCTGTGGGGATTTTTTTCTTCTCATCTGACTGATGAGTAAGAGATCAGCCACAGAGGGTGTCATCTGTCTTGGGCCTAGTCAGGTGGTATAGGTTAAAAAAACTCAAATGGAGGATGCTATGGGAAGAAAGGCAGCATCAGCACCCCTGTATAGCCTCTGCCTCAGTTCCTGATTCTAGGTTCCTGCTTTAGTTTCCGATCTCATTTCCATGGATGTTAGACTGTTAAGAGGAAACTTCAGCTAAATAAATCCTTTCTTTCCAAATTGGATAGTCACCAGAGTAATAGTGACAGGATTTTTTTGTGAATTCATGAGATAGATCCCAAGTTGGGCTGGTCCCTGGGTGGCCTTCATTCAGTCTCTGCTCCATATTTGTTCCTGCATTTCCTTTAGACAGGAACAATTTTGGGTTATTGCAAGGGCTGTACTTTCATGTTTTTTGAAATCCTGTGCTTCTTAGTACACTATATTTTATTCTTTCTCAAAACCATGACTCAGTTATGTACTGGATGTGACAGTTTGTACTTAATTCATGCGCACTTGTTTCTCTTCATATTGAACATTAACATCTATCAAGAGAGCCTGACCTTGATTTTCCCAGTATTTGATTCTGACTCTTAAAGAACCAACTAGGCGACAAGATGGGAATACTGAGAGCTTCCAAAGAAAGGTTTAAGCCCTACTGGCAAGATTCCCCATGCATCACCCTGCAGGTTGGTTATTAATAATTTCTTTGGATTTTGTACTGCACCTAAGAAGTGTTCTGATCCACTTCCTTTATTGGTAATCCAGTTTTGGATGTAGTCTATTATTTGCAAGCAAGGGCCTTAGCTAAGCCACGATATCACCCATTAGCACACTTCTACACAGTCTTCCTGTCAAACAGCTGGAAAATAATAAATGTTATTTTGCTAAATCACTTTCATGCCATTATTCATTCTACAGTAAAGGCAAGGTATACTCAAATATGCACACAAGCCTCTCTAGCTATTTCCATTGTGTTCTGATGATCATCTGCATCTTGTTGTATAGCTAGAAATTTCCTTTAGGAATTTCAAATAAATATTTATTTCATGAAATACACTGCTGAATCTAAATCATATGACTAATCCTAAATCTGGGACTCACTGGTGATCAATCAAATGGAAATAACACTTATTACCTTGACGCATTACTGAGCCAAGCCTTCCAAAACAGGATGCACTTACTTTGTAGCACAGGCCATCATACAATTATTGTTGTGAGCAGAAGCACTTAGTCAGAGTAGCAATAATACTGAAGGGAGGCAGAAAGGAACAGCTGTAATTTTGCTTCTGTTCTATCTTGCTTATGAGTGTTTTGAGTCAGAAAAACATGTTTATGCTGTAAAGTAAAGCAGAATCATGTTTTAATTTTATTTAAAGGTGAAGCTAACTGGTTCCCCCAATTAATACTTATTATTATTATTATAATTATTATAATTATTATAATTATTATATTATTATTATTTTGATGGCCAATGAGGCGACTGAATCTTTGCTAGGCTATTTTTGTATTCACAGCATTTTCCCTTCATTGTTCCTTTAACTTTCAGAGTTATATTTTCTGGTAGTTCATACTTAGATCTACTAAGATGAGTACTGTGAGTGAGTGCCTGTGATTAAAGGCACTTTATGACTGCTCTGAAAGAGTCAGCACTTGATACAGACTGACATTTTCTACTGTCCTGCCAAACCTTTCTATTTCAGTTTGTAGTTGGGAAGACCTGATTTTGCTCGTCTGAATGTGTGTATGTGTTTTGTTTTGTTTGTTTGGTTGGTTTTTTTGCCTAAAGTTTACAAAATGATGCTGACATCTTTGTTCCAGGGCCTCTGATCATTGTGTTGCTCTCAAGAAGAGGCTATCAAATCTTAATTTGTCCTTAGTTCAATGTGTTTTTCCAAACGCCACTTGATGGTCTAGGCAGGTTTTTTCTGTGTCTGGTGAAAATTTGCTTGCCACATTCAGAGATAAGAAAAGGGCCAATGTAATCTAGTGGGTTGGTGCAAGGTTGTTACTCAAAATTTTCTATATTTGAGCTATCTACAGTCAACCCATCCACTACTTGTCCACTCTCCACATCCACAGGTGTGGAATCAGAATACTGCTGTAATACAATGACAGCCATTCAAAGATATGGTTAAGTGAATGCAGTCTGGAGCTAAACTATCCTTGTCTTATCTGGTTCTGCCACTTACTAGTACTGATGACTTTGATGACTTATTTTTTTGTACTGGTGCCTCAGTATTTCTGTCTATTAAGTAGAGCAATAACTATCGTCATTGCATATGTGTGTTTCAAAGCTTTGCTGTGGATAATAACAGGTAAATGATTTAGCTTTTCTCAAGTCTTGACTGAAGGGGGTCTTAGAGGTCTTTTGTGACCTGATGTCTAAATCTAGCATCTTTTGTGTCTCAAATGTAGACCTGAGGATGATACATAAAAGCAACCTCAAAGGTAGATATTTGACAAAGGGAAAGTAGAATTGGGAGTGTACAAGGGTTGTTTCCATTATCAATTATTATTACACGAAGGCAGAGAGGAGTCCTCTAAAAGGGTGGACATTTTTCTGGCTGTCATAGATAACAGTTTTTTCTGGCATAGAACAGTTCTTGTGGTGGTTCAGGGAAGTCCAAGGATTTCCTTTGTTGCTTGGTCTCAAAAGGTAACCTTAAAACACACAGTCATGTGTGTTTTTCCTGACTTGTTGGCACAGTGTTTTGCAATAATTTACAAACCAGTGTAGAAAGACAGAGATATTTCTGAAGTTGTCTTTCCTGAAAACTAATGGAAAGAAAACATTTTTAAAAGCTGGATTCAAAGTAAAATAATAGACACAAGAATATAGCCACAATGTTTACATTAAGACCACTATGGTTCAGTCTTCATGTGGCCAGCCCAAACAAACTCACCATTTCCCCATGCTCAGGTTCAGTGGGGGACACATGCGTGGCAAACTGAGGTGATTTAGGGGGCCAGGTAGATAATATGCATGATGCAAGAGTCCAGTGTTGGCATTTCAGATGAACAGCCTGTCTTCTCCTACACAAAGAACTACATTCTCCTTTGTCGCTTTTCCATCATGTGGCACCAGAGTCTTTGTTTTCAGAGCCATGACTAGACAGGGAGAGTTCTCTGCCTTAATTTATACAACAATGTAATAACAGTGATACATGGTAACTGACACTTGGCCCTGAAGTTTGGAATGAAGCTGTGGGTAAATGTGCCAGCTGGAGATGGCAGGGCTGGCTGGGACAGACAGCTGATACCCACATTTAGACAATTGTTGAAGCGTGGGAATACACACTCAATGGATGCCAATATTTTTAAGTTTCCAAAAGGCAGCCTGGGTATTAAATTTTTATGTGAATTTCTCTGATATTTAAATATTCATTTATAATGCTGATAAACTTACATGTGGCTTAAACAGCAATCAAACACTTTTTAAGCACTGAATTCAGCCCCAGAACTCTCAGTCTTTTCTATCTGTCCCATTGTTTTTGTTCTCCTGTTCAAATATCCCATCAATTTGAGATGTGTTTGCTCACTCTTCAGTTAGGAAAGAGTGCTGATTGTGTGTCTATTGCTAATCTGTTTGAGCTACATCAATGTAGAGCATAATACTGCCTAATTATAGAGCTTGTGTTCGGGTGGGAAGACACAGTGGAAATAACATACCTGGGAGTGATATGGTTATGCACATAGGGGGAAAAGATGAAGCAGAGTCAGGGTGCTATCAAAACTGGAGCACAGACGATAAAGAGGAGAAGAAATGAGTGTTGTTGGCATTTTAGAGCAAGAATTCAGGGCAAGTAAAACAGAAGCAGAAAGGACCCAAAGCCCATTTACTTAGTAGATTTTTGGAATACCCAGGAGCATATGAATGGAGAGCAAAGTGGATGCTATTGGGTTTCTATGAACTGGTTCAAAGAATATCATTATTCTAAATTTTATTGAGAATGTATAGGAGAGGTGCTACAGATTAGAGTCACTGGGTAATAGTGGTATAATCTCAGCAGTGAGTAACTGTGAAGAAACCTAGAACCATCTCTTCCATCTCACCTTTTCAAATACTCTAGTCCATGTACTAACTTTTTTTTTATGATTTTTATTATTTATTGCTTATTTTATTTATTTACCTTTCAAATGTTAGTCCCCTTCCCAGTTTCCCCTCCACAAGCCTCCTATCTCCCCCTCCTTTCCCCTCCTTCTATAAAGGTGCTTCCTCACCTGACCCACCCCACTCTTGCCTCAGTGGCTTAGCATTGCCCTATCATGGGTCATCAAGCCACATATACAGCTGGAGCCATGGGTACTCCCTGTATACTCTTTGACTGGTGGTTTGGTCTCTGGGAACTTTGGGGGGGGGGGTCTGGTTAGTTGATACTGTTGTTCTTCCTATGAGGTTGCAAAACTCTTCAGCTCCTACAGTGTTAGTCCTAGTTTCCCCATTGGGGTCCCTGTGCTCAGTCCAATGTTTGGCTGTGTACATCCGCATCTGTATGGTCCAGTATGTACAAATTTTTTATGGAAGACATCATATTGGGGAAATGCACAGATAAGGTATTCTATTACACAGATATGGTATTCTATTTTGTTTTCTATAATCTTTTAAGTCCAAGTTTACTTTTCTATTGCTCTTTTAGACTGCCTATGAATTTGACTTTCAGCTTGGGCCACATTCTCTTCTGTTTTGAGCTCTCCTCAACCATGGGCAGGTTCTTTGCTTCATGACTTCCTCTTTTCTTTATATATCCCTGAGTGCTGAGGTTTCTAATTCTAACAGAAGAATGTTCTCTGTACTCCACAGTGTGTAAATGGGAGGAAGCTGCATCTTGGGAGATGTTCATGTTACTTTGCATCTTCTCTAGTAATCAAACCCGGGGAACCTTATTTCCTGATTGTTCAATGACTTTCCCGGCTACTAGATACATTTCTTGCTCCCCCAGAACTGTTTTCTCTTCCTTCATTTCGTCATGTCATTAAGAAAACAGCTTCTGAGAAAAATCTCTCCAGGTTTCAGAGCAGATGCTGGGCCCACTGCCTTCAGTTTGTGGGCATCAAGGGAAGTGTCTGAGCATTTCTGCATCTCCTCCTGTGTCATATGGGGCTAATGTGAATCAGGAAATGGGCTTGATGTGAAAAAGTCAATTAGAGATGGAGGTTTTAGAGAATGCCTGACCTCATGTTCTTTAAAGAAATGTTACTTCCTCTTATTATTACTAATAATCTTCTGTTACGTTTAGATGCTGCAAAAATTATTGCCATTTAATAGGTAGATTGGTAGTTCATACTGCTCAGTATATTGGTGTGTTCACTACAAAGCATAATGATAATTGCTTACAAACTTTCACATATTCTAGATGGCATCCCAATTAGGTAACAGTTATGTGCATTAAGTACCTCTTTTTAATACCAAGAGAGATATTCTACTATGAATTGAAGTCTTTCTGTTCTGACAGCAAGTGTGTGAAGCCTAGGGATTTTAATCCTTCTTCATATTTGCACAGTCCACCAATATAAGACAATCATGTCCCTTGTCGGGGAGAAACACCAAGGAGGTAGGGGGAAGGAAGAAGGAGACTGAATAGTACTCATTTACCCTTGTTATTAGAAAAATAACTAATGCATATGATTTGAGTTCTCCTAGTAGGGAGAAAGGTAAAGAGGGGAATGGTAAGAGGATGAACAAGGAAGCCGGGGGAAACTAGAACAGCACAAAGGGTGGAACACCTTATGATGCTCTTAGAAGTCCTGTTTGTTATTTCGTTGCCTTGGGGAATTCAGTGGATGGAAAATAATCGATACACATACACACGCATGTGCACACGGGCACATGTGCATGTGTGCCTGTGCGTGCGTGTGTGTGTGTGTGTGTGTGTGTGTGTCTGTGTGTATATAAAATGTTTGAGCCTTTCTAAGTACACATTAGTATCTCTATCATGTTTGTCCTTCTTCAGAGCCTGCTGAGACAGTCATGTTGGTGAGATTTATTATCATACTTTCACATTCATATTTTGGTGAATATTGGGAAGGACTCCTGAAAATTTTATGGAAGGCTGGCTCTGTATCTTCACATTTCTGAGTGAGCTGTGGTAACATGATGAAGACAGATGAAGCCCACAAGTTAAGTAGATTATGAATAGCAGGAGGATACAAGTGCCTGACAGTGGTTAATTTTCTGTGACAATGTAGATGGAGCTGACCATTATTAGGGCAAATTTCAGAATGTTTCCTGCATGTCAGAGTATGACAGAAACAGCCTTTCTTTTACTTGGAAAAAATGCATTTTAGATTTGTTTAATGTATGCACATGAGTGTTTTGACAGGATGCATATATGCCAGGAAAATATTCACAGAGTTCACAAGAGGGTGTTGTTTCACTAGAACAAGAGTTATGGATTGCTATGAGTCATTATGTGGATGCTAAGAACCAAACACGCACATTCTGCAAGAACAAAAAGTGCTCTTAATCACTAAGCCAAGTCTCTGGCTCCCAGGCCTATTAGAGAGGCTGATCTCCACTGGATGAAATTCTTTCTTTGAATCTCATATATGTCCTTGAGTATGAGATGTGCTCAAATAAATACATTTATGCCTGCTTAAATGAAACTGTACCTCTAGGGAAAAATATGTGGTACATTTGTTTGAGTTGAAATGAGCCTGCAGATGGCTATTTCCAAGCCATAGTCTTCTTTGTGTGGTAGTTCCAGTGTTTCTGTCTGTTCATTTATGAATCTGCTGCTTCCAGTTGCAAAATACAGTCATTTTCTCACTATTGTCCTGGCGTGTTACATCTTCCTCTGAGTTGAGTACTTTCTGTCTCTGCATGACTTCCCGTTAAATATTTATTATTGAGCAATGTTGAAAATTAGGTGAGATTTTGCATCCAACTAAGACACAGATATGTCATGCTGTGTCCTTCATCTAATTAAGCATCGAAAACCTGTCCCCTTAATGCTCAAATAATGACCATGAAAGAACAAGTGTGTCTTGATTGGGTTAACCCATATTTCCAATGTCATAACAAATACCTAACCAAAATCGAATATAGTTATGAAATTTTCTCTTTCCTTTCTTAATTTTTAGGTGATATGTCAGTTACTTTTGCATCAAAGCAGGGTGTAAATGAGGTGATAGACTCATTAGAACTAATTTGCTTACTTGATTGGTTCTTTACTGTTTGATTTGCTGAGGTTGGTAGCAGATGACAAAGTATATTAGACATGTGAAAATGTTTGATCAAATCGTGGTTTTTCTTAGTTAAAATATAATAACAAAAGACCATATCTTGTGAGATTGGCTTCCATGCTACAGGTTTACCAGTTCAAGCAACCAGGTTCTCATCACAAAGGCATGGGCTGGACATCCTATTAAAGGACAAGGTCAGGAGTCCATGGATGTTGATCATGCTTACTCTTCTTTTTGGCTCCCCTTCTGAAACACAGATTCAACTTCTTTCTTACCAAACAAAATAATAAATCACATGGATAAGAAATTGACTGACTAATGAACAAGAACCATTGGCTACTTTTTTTTTGTTCCACTAAGGTCAGAAGTGTGGTATATGAGAGACCACCAAATGAAGGCTGGAAAGGTGTCTTAATGTATGATGTTAGTCTAGAATGTATGACTTACCAAAGATTCTAACTTATTTTCTATCACCCTGATGTTTTGTATACAACAAATATCAAGTAAACATATGTCTGTGTGGGTTTGAACCCATTCCTGGTACAAAATTCTGACTTAGAGTTTCTATTGCTGAGAAGACAGAACACAACCACTATAACTCTTATGAAGGAGAATATTTAATGTGGGCTAGCTTGCAGTTTCTGAAGTATAGTCCATTATCATGATAACAAGAAACATGGAAGCATGCAGGAACACATGACGCTGGAGTAGGAGTTTAGAGTTCTACATCTTAATCCACCAGCATCAGAAGGAGACTGTCTCAAGAGGCATAAGTTGAGCATATGAGACTTCAAAGCCTAACACCCCCACTACCACCACCAGAGACATAATCCTCCAACAAGGCTACACTACCTAACAGTGCCACAGCATATGGACAACACATCAAAACCCATGAGCTTACGGACCATTCCTATTCAAAAAACTACATTCAGTCTCTGGCATGTGGGGTATATAAATTACACAGTCGCTTGTGAGGTTGAGACCAGGGAATCCCAGGTAATGGCTACTCTATGCTGAAGATAAAGCTCAAATATAGCCTGGATAATTTAGTATGTCTTGATCTTAAAATAAGAAAAGTAAAAACAGTTCTAGACATAGAGCTCAATGGTATGGTAGTGTTTGCCTATTACGTATGAGCTCTAGATTAAATTCTCTATGTTGCCAATTAATCAATCAATCATCAATAAATCAATAATATACATGCATATATAATAGATAAAATTTCCAAAGGATGATATATGACTACTGCCTGAAGGTGAACATGCTAGAGAAAAAGAATAGGAAAAGAAAGGAAGATCAGAAAGAACAGAAGTCCATCACACAGGAGGGAAAAGAGGGTGATTCAAGACTCTTCTGTGATGTTCAGGTCTTGCCTGTTATTCCGCGGAGGCTTTGACTCTGTAGTGAAGGCTCATGGGTCTGTGTTTTGCTGGTAGAATTTCACCCTCTTGCTGCTCTTCTTCACATCCTCTACTGTGCTCGACTGCTTTTCCCTTTGAACATCTGCAGTGCAATCAAAATCAAGAGAGAATATTATGGAAATTTGATATTGATAGAGGTGTAGCCTGAACCTTGCATGATCATGCCCATTCCCATTCCCCAGAACCTTTTGAACATGAAAGACTCACTTGACAATTATACCAGGGGTCGTTCTTTGAAACCCAAAGGGATTTCCAAATTAATCACTTGTTATAAAATGCACCTTTCATGGGCAAGTAGGAAACGAGAGATTTTTTTTTTCTGTTGCAAGATGTGAAAAAGCCTAGAAGGAGAATTCTTTAATGAGGCCACAGGAAGCCATAATTTCCCAGCAAAAAGATGGCCTTGGTATTTACAGTGCACAGTGGCCCCGAGGCTGGAACAACCTCTTGTAGGCAGAAGGGTGATATTGTGGCTCACAGCACTCATGAACCTTCCTCACTAGTTCACTGCTCACAAAGCACCTGCACTAAATATTTTTACGTCAAGGCCATGAAAATCCAGGGAGGGCAGTCGCCCTCAAAATTTCTCATTTCTCATTGCAGTGGCAAGGTCAGCAGGTGGCTTCGCAAATGGCTGTAGGATAGATTGCATATGGCAGGGCAAGCAGAAAATAGGGAAAGAAATACATTGAAATGGCATGGAGGTCCACTCAGACTTTCCTCTTGCTAAGGAAATGCAGTTCCCAGAGTCTTTTTGCACAGGCGGCAGACATGAGCTTTGTTGTAAAACCTTGGAAAGCCTTCCTCTTATCCACGCTGAGTTCTGCCTGTTGTCTCAAGAATGTTAACACATAACCTCATGTGTCTGAGCTACAGAAGGACAAGGTTCTCATTTAGCTGTGTCTCAGCAAAGTGATCTTCCCAGAGTCTACACTTCCCAGGGATAGCAGCCTCCGAGGCCTGGAACCTTCTGTCCTCTAGAAGGTTCTACTCTCTTTATCTTCTTTCAGTATAAAGAAAGGTCAAATGAGAATTAAAACAGGGGAGAGATTTCCAGACAAACACAGCGGCAAATGTACGTGATGAACATCAATCCTATATATTAGATTTTTCTTTTCCTTTTAGAGTTCCAGAAGCCCCATCGTATACTCCCTCGGTGGACAGAGCTCAATCCTGCTTTGACAGTATATACATGAAGCAAACCGTGACTATAGAGATACTTTCCAGAGAGAGACTCAGGAGGAAGCTGTTCTTCAAAAACTACCATTGTCAGCATTGTGTAACACAATGCTTACAGCGCTTAGGCACACTGGATATGCAACAGGAATCTCAGCAAACTTTCACTCTTTACTGATGGCCATGATGTTCCCGTGTCTTTAGGACTACCTACATTAAAGCTTTAATTTGATTTGAAGAAAAAAAAAAACACATTTTTCTCCTAATGTTCTTTACCTTCCCAGTTTATCATCTTTCATCCTTTCATTTAAACTTTCTCATTCTATTTTTGATCCTTAATCCACTTTTTCTTTTGAATATTTAATTTTTTCTTACTTAGGCTTTAGCCTTTTATCTAAATTTTATACTTTCTCATCTTTAATGTGCTTAACCTTTTATCTCATTGGCTTCATGCACTTTATCTCTTATTTTAAGTCTCATTTCTCTTGCCTTTTCAATTTTAACTCCTAACCTTTTAATTTTACTGGCTTTCTAATATTTTATTTTGAACTTTTATTTAAATTAAAATTTTTTCTCCATTTTACTCCCAGTGTTTCACACTTAACTGCCCACTGTAGTGAATTTTTAAATACAGAAAAGTAAGGTTTTGGTTTCTAGTGTGTATCTTCATTTTACATTGTTTTTATGATTATAAAAGAAGATGGTATAATATATATTTATATTCTTTCGATTAGACTATATAAACAGGACAAATTCTCCTTATTAGAACACTCAATATAGGTGGTCTGGTACAATGAGGAGGAATCTGTCATAATGGATGGCTAGTGAGGGTTGACTGGAAATCTACAGAGAAGGTTCTATACTGTATTGGGATCATTAGCTGGAGCCCTACAAATTAGGATGGCAGAAGCTACATTAACAAGAGAGAATATATGAATATCTCATCTGTATGTGAAAGTGCTCAGTGTGGAGTATCTCAAAGTGTCTTAGCAGACAGTAAGAATTAGGGAGGCAATAAGAAAGTGGAAGTGAAGTTTGAGCTCTGGCTTCAGCAAATGTGGGATGATAAAAAGCTAGAGAAGCTAATGGAAGGCAAGAACTCGTTAGGAATGGTTGCTGCATAGAGGGCAAGAGGCCAGGAATGGCCTCAGGACTGGTGAGGATCTAGACCGCTTTACTTTTTAAGAATCTTCCCAGTATTCCTTGTAGAAAAGGACAGGTCAGAGTCTTTGTATCTTCTGCTTTGAAACTATGTTTAAAGTAATCAGTATGAAAATATGGCATATGTGGGGACCGAATATTCTGAATCTTGAAAGAGAAGTAACTTCGAGTATCCACCCAAGTTTGAATGAGTTTGGCAAAAGTAACTGGTACTTTGAATCAATGGTGTTGGTCTTTTTATTTGTTCATATCTTGGAGATTCTCAGCTACATTCAGAAGGGCTATTTTGGTGGAATGGTGAAAATACAATACTGACCACAGTTGGTAGCAGAAAGGAATTTGGGGAGAACTAAAGAAAAGCTTCCATTTGTCCTCTCTGAGTCTCATAGTCTCATGGGTGCTAACAAATAGTTTCCTATGTTTCTGTTTCAGTAAGACAAGACTTTTTTTTAATGTTCTCTCCTCATAGAATGTTGTTCCCAGATCTATATGTTCCTGCTCCATCAGCCTCTGAGATCTGGGAGCCTCTGTTGATAGCTGTACAGAAAGGCTTGCTCTTAGCATGTACATGAGCCTGGTGTTGCTCTCTAAAACTACAAGACCCCAAACAAAATAGAATATAATATCAAAAGTCAGATATTACACCAGTTTTATCATCGTGTAAATGATTCCATTGTTAATGAAAACTTGGTCTTAATGCAGTTGACAATTGTTGGGAAGAATATGTTATTAGAAGACTTAGATCTATATAATGTGTATAAAAAGGGGTGAATGCAGAGAACACAGCTCATTGTATGGTAGCAAGAGACCACAGATATAATGATACTGTGTGTAAGGCAAATAAACTTCTTTGATTTGTATCAATGAGCAGTTTTTTAGGGTCACCACAGTTTATTTCATTGGAAATATGTACTACAATGCTACAGAAGGGAATTTAATCCATGTAAGGAAGGGGACAGTGACTTTAAAGGATACAGTCCTATAAAGTGTAATAGGTTCTTTGGTTTGTAAAGTTTGCTAAGATAAGAATGAGTAGAGTCAGGCTGCTTATATGAAGTGAGGTAGGAAGATTGCTAGTGAAGTTGGAGACTAGCCCTTTAAATATGTTGTCATAATAAAAGCGTGTTGAGGGAGGAGATGGGGTGGGAGATTGATTTGTGCTGGAACTCTAACCTTGGGGCATGATGTGACATGATATCCCAAAGCCAAATTATTGTGGTAACCTACAGAAGACCTTGGCCTAAGGCCACGGACAATGAAGTGAACAGCAGAATGGCTTACAGCTAGATCTGCTGTGATGGGAATAATGCTTTTAATATTATCATCTGGAAAGAGAGATGGGGTAGTTATGAGACACTCCCCTGAGTGTACTGTCATCACTGTCTCTGCTCTTCTGAGCATTGTCATAGCTGGCAGTGGAATGTACAGGAAGCAAAATGTGAACTGGGAAGGGGTGGGATGGAGTCTTCATGTGCATTTCTTATGATCCCTTACTGTATTAGTCAGGGTTCTCTAGAATCACAGAACTTAAGGATAGTCTCTATATAGTAAGAGAATTTCTTGATGACTTACAGTCTGTATTCTAACTCCCCAACAATGGTCAGCAGCAGCTGTGGATGGAAGCCCAAGAATCTAGCAGTTGCTCAGTCGCACAAGGCAAGCAGGTGAAAAAGAAAGAGTAAATCTTCCTTCTTCCAATGTCCTTATGTACATCTCCAGCAGAAGGTATGGACCAGATTAAAGGAGTGTGCCATCATGCCTTTAATCCCAGATGACCTTGAACTCAGAGATCTTCCTGTCTTAATTTTCTGGAATTCATAGCCACAATGCCTCAAGATCTCCATGCCAAGATCCTGGTAAGAAATGTGTATCTCTCAACCTCTAAATTAGAATCACAGGTGAGCTTTCTAATTCTGGATTGGAGTTCATTCCAGATATAGTTAAGTTGGCAACCAGGAATAGCCACTACACTTATCCATGCTGGGGGTAAGACTTTTTGGCTTTGAGTTGTTTAAGTAACTAACTCCAGTAAACTCATTGTTTCCCCAAGCTCCATAGATAAGAATTCTGTTTGAGTCTCCGTGTCCAATCTGGAATGAATAGACACAATATACTCTGTGATTGGTAAATAGAAAGGCTATTGATTTTTGCTTATTGATTTTGCATACTGCTATTTTGTTAAAAATCATTCTTCAGTCCAAAGAGACTCTTGGTAGATTCTTTGATGTCTCTTACATAGAATCATATCATCTGCACATGAGGATTCTCAGACCTTTTCCTTTTCCATTTGAATCCCCTTTATGTCTCCTTTTTTGGTCTTATTGCACTAAGACGTCAGGCATTGTCATGACTAGGATCAGAAAACGTACTCATGCCTTGATCCTGGTTTTAGTGAAACTGCTTTGACTCTTCCTCTTGTTTAATATGATGATTGCTACAGTACTTAGGTAGCTTTTATGCAAAGATACATTTCTGCTCTTTTCATTTACTACAATACCTTGAATAAGAAAGTACATACTATTTAATGTATTATTTAAAATCCAGACAAAATAGCACAATGACTCAGAATCACCTAGTGAATTGATTAATATTATAGGTGCCTTTGTCCTACCAGAGACCTGTTCATGAAATGACATCTAAAGTTGGAATATGAACATTTACAGTTCAAATCATGTTTTCTTTCACAGGAATATTGAATACTTTTATAATTTGAAAAAATAGAATACTGATCATTAAAGTGTCATATTTTCTTATGCTCCTCAATATTAAGCCTCTTTTTCTTCCCACTCTGTATTGAGAGATTACTGATACCCTGACATTACGTGTATCTCAGAGCATATCAATGAATAAGAGAACCACTTTAGACACTGGGAAGTTTGATAAAGCCAGCATGTAATAAGAATAAAATATATCAATGATTTAAAATACCAAGAACTTGTCTAGAAATTTTCTTCTTTCCAAATCTATTACAAATCCCAAAAAGAAAATTTCAAGCATAAAACTGTTATTCACAATAGAACAAACAAAAAAGAAAAGAACTTTGGTTGTTTGAGATGCCAGCGAGAGGAATTAGGTGAAGGCGCATACCACGGGGACATGGCAGATCTGATTTGCCAAGCTCTGGGAAAGCAGGCCTCTTGCCCTAAACTTTAAGGAATCAAAGCCATGTTCTAATTGGGTGCAGATATTTTTTTATTTATATAAATAACCAAAATCAAAGAAGTGGGGTTTATTTATGGCCTTATATAGTTCCAAATACTAGTCTTTATGAGTGACAGTCATACATCGTCACTAATTTATCTTTAAATAGTACATAATTTAAAAAAAATATTTTATTAGTTGCTCCTAGCTCTATAATTCCAAAAATTCCAATTATTCCAAATAATCACTTCCCAAGTTATTTCTTGAGTATCTTGTGGTTAATTTTAGGGCTGATATTTTATGTAAGAAAAAACAAACTAAGAATGGTTGCTGCTTATACATTTACGCCATTTAACTATACTATTTGTTGCCACTACGTGTCAAAATCATCGGGAAGAATAGAAGGTTATAGCTTTGCTAATATAAGACTTCAGATAAGGTAAACATAACAAGGTCCAAGTGACAAAGGAGAGATGTGAGTGTCAAGCAGCCCTGAAAAGCAGCAGGTTCACAGAGAGCTTTGCTGGACAGGAAATGGAAGTGATGTTCAGACACAGTTAGATCAGTTAGGGCTTGGCACTATTCACAATCTGATAGGCCAGCTGCCTGTGATTGACTGCTGTGTTTAACTGACATTCAGTGATATTTATGCTTTTTTGGAGAGGAGGAAAGGGAAGGGTGAAAGGAGAGAACAACATGAAGATGGGTGGGTAGGGAGGTGAGAAGAAGAAGACCTTGTAGGAGCTGCTTGAGGGAAACAATATGGTCTAATATATTATATGAAAAATTAAATAAAAATAAATTAATTTCATAAAAGGGCTTTAGCTGCATTTGCCTTAAGCTTCATTTTAGTTCATTACCTAAACACATTGCAGATGTATGATCAGGCAAGTTCAGATTGATTCAACATTTGCTTACCTGTGGTTTTCTGAGCTTGAGCTTGACCCAAACTTTGGACACTAATGCCAATCTCTGTCACTATCATAATAAACTTACTTCACATCAGGATGGATTAGCAAGTCAAAATGTTGCAGCCAGTATGGATAATGTATTGAGTTCTTGTCCAGTTAAAATGAGAGGTTTTGATATTCAATGATGGCTGTACATATATACTGAAAACAGGGGGTGAATGACATGCTAGAGGAACCCTTATTAGAACTTACCAAAAGATTGAAGTGCACCCAACAGAAACTCCAACGAGCTGAGACCATAGCTAAGGAGACAAGCCCATTGGAGGGACTATACACTTAGGTTTGTGCAGCACAGTGGGAAGCAGAGAAGCTCTTTTGACCTCTTGTTAGCTGCTGAAAGAAGGGTGCTCCCAAAAGAACTCAGTTGTCATGAGTCATCTCCCTAGGAGTTTTATCTAACAGGAAACATTAGCTCAGATCACAGGGAGGAAACTGGAGGAAGACACCACTCAGGCTTTTCACCCATGCTCTGAGGACCCATTTAGTTTTCCCCCAAATCACTTATTCTCTCCTAACTTGAAATCGTACCTCATTTCCTGTCTTCCATTACAAGGATGTATAAGATAAAGCTCACTGGATCTGTAGTTATTCGCTTGTCTTTCATTCTGTATCTCTGCTCATGTGATCTAGCTGTACACTCTTCTGCTGTTTTCACAGATTCAGTTATCAACGTAGCAGAGGGTTGATGGAGAATTTTCCACCAGCGCATAGTTAAGGTCAGTGATGAGGCCATTAGGTATAAAATTCAAATTGATTAAATTGCCCTTGCCAAGTTTAATTTTTCAAATTGCAATGATCCTTCCAACCTATTCAGAAAAACAAAAATGAAGGTGGGAAGGCCATGGTGTTGATAGCCGGGTGTAACAATATGCATCTTTAGTCCCTGACAAACAGATCCATGAAGTTCATTGGCCAGTAAGTTTGTGAGAATCAATGAGTTACAGGTTAAGTGAGAAACTGTTCCAAACAAATAAGGTGGAGAGCAATCAAGGGAGTCATCTGACATTGGCCTATGGCTTCCCTGCGCACAACAACCTTCATTCACACGACTATACAGCCAAAATGAACAGATATATACACCACACACAGAGACAGAAAAAGAACCAAAGCCAACATGATTAAATATATTAGCCCTACTGAATTACTTCTATAGCAGTGGTAAGATATCTTACTGAAATAGCATGTTCCTATATTTCTTATCTCTGTGAGGACAGAGATTGAACGCAGCCCTTCCAGAAACACAACAGTGACACATTTGGTATGGAATTATAGCAATAGAAAAATTAATTGCTTTTTCTGGGCTATGGGGATGGGAATCTAAATATTTAACTGCTAAATATTTTGGTAGTTTTGTAATAACCAGTATTCCTATACTCCCTATATTCAAATCTTTTTGTTTTCTCTGTGATAAATTGCGGAAGTCAGAACCTGCAGTAAATTCAGTTCTAAGACTTCAGAAAGAATTAGGAATTTATACAGGTATCCTAGGAGTCAATATTCATGTAAAATAAAATCTTTAAAATATGTCAAAATCTACCTTGTTCACTTAAAAATCCCAATTTATTTTTAATTTTATACTCTTCATTCTACAGTTCTCCTCCAAAATCTATGACATCTCCCTTCTTCTTTCTTTCTTTCTTTCTTTCTTTCTTTCTTTCTTTCTTTCTTTCTTTCTTTCTTTCTTTCTTTCTTTCTTTCTTTCTTTCTTTCTTTCTTTCTTTCTTTCTTTCTTTCTTTCTTTCTTTCTTTCTTTCTTTCTTTCTTTCTTTCTTTCTTTCTTTCTTTCTTTCCATTCTCTTCTTTTATTGTTTTTGTTTCTTTGTTTGAGGCAAGATTTGTCTGTAAATTCCTGGCTGTCCTGGAACTTGCTTTGTAGACCAAGTTGGCCTTGAATTCACAGAGATCCTCCTGACTCTGCCTCATGAGCACTGACATTAAAGGAGTATACAGCCAAAATGAACATATATATATATATATAACATAATAAATGCTTATTTATCTATTTATTTATTTATTTATTTATTTATTTATTTATTTATTTATTTAGCTCTTTAGTCTAATTATAATTGTCCATATACACATGGATATGTGGTTATCTACGGGGCATGGACAACATTCCAATGGCCACACTTACCAAAAAAAGTGACCCTCAAACAGGCATTACCCTAAAATAGTCATCAGCTGCCAATAGTTCCTTAAGTAGGAGTGGCACCTTGGAAGTCTCTTCTGCCTCCATGCTGGGCTTTTTAGCTGGTCTGACTGTGTGCAGGTTTTATGTAGTTAAGTACTATGGTGAGTTCATGTGTACAGTAGCCATGTAAGAGGAGCTGTGTGGAGGAACACACTTATAGATGTAGGGGGACAAAGGATTGGATAGGAGGTATCTTGGAGGGGGGAAACTGAGAAAGGGGATATCATTTGAATTGTAAATAAATGATATACCCAATAAAAATGCTCAACATCCTTATTCATCAGGAGACTTCAATTAAAAGCTGTTTAAGAGTCTATGTCACTCCAGTCACAAGTGCTATCATCTGGAATACAAATGGCAATGAATGCAGTGGTGGGCATGAGGAAAGGTATCTTCACACACTGTTGGTGGGAATGTAAGCTAGTGTAGCTACTTTGGAACTCAAAAAATTAAAAATATATCTACACTGTGATCCAGTTATATCACTCCTGGGTGTATATCCAGTGGACTTTATATCTTACTACAATGATCCTTCCATATCTGTGTCCATTGTTGCTCTATTAAAAATATCTATGAAATTTAATCTACCTAGATATACATCAACAGAATAATGGATTATGAAACACATACACCCAGTGCAATATTACTCAGATATAAAATAAATGAAACCATGAAATTTACAGTAGCCGGGCGGTGGTGTCGCACGCCTTTAATCCCAGCACTTGGGAGGCAGAGGCAGGCAGATTTCTGAGTTTGAAGCCTGCCTGGTCTACAGAGTGAGTTCCAGGACAGCCAAGGCTGCACAGAGAAACCCTGTCTCAAAAAACAAAACAAAACAAAACAAAACAAAACAAAACAAAACAAAACAGAACAGAACAGAACAGAACAGAACAGAACAACAAAAAAGAAATTTACAGGAGAATGAATGATTCTCCTAAACAATTATACTAAGCAATGCATCTCAGGCATAGAAAGATAAATTCTACACATACTTTCCAATATATGGATTTTTTTTGTTGTGTGTGTTTAACTTGGAGAATAAATGGAAGTTAGGAAACTAGATTCATATCATTGGAAGGGGTTTACGAATGGAACATTTCATTTATGGAGGGAAACTAGCAAAATGTAAGTGGGATTAAAGTAGAGGAGGTGAATATAGGAGTAGAATGAGCCAAGCAATTAGTGAAGTCAAGACACTAGGGAAATGAAGGGAAGACTTTACCAAACCAAACCAAAACAAACCAAACCAAAACAAAACAAAAATCCATATTCGTGAAGAGGCTACACGTGAAAATGTGATTTTGCAATTTTAGTTCAAACAATTTAGTAAGAATGGATAGTGGAGCACACATGATATAAATTAATAGAAGGAGAATACTGAGAACTAAGGTTTAACTGATGGTAGGGCAGAAGGATGCAGAAAGAACGACAGAGACATGGGTCAACCAAAACCAATTACGTATGAAGGAATTTTAGAAGAAGCACTCCACTTTAGCAAACTTACATATTTTTTAAAGTTGTAATTTCATCATGCTAATTAAGAAGCATAAATTTATTTTTAAAATATTTAAAAATATTTATTATAAATATTATCATAGGTTAGAATGAGTTGACTACATGTTATAGAGCTAATTTAATTTATGTATCTCAGCAGTTTCAGTCCTGCCTGACTTTGCCCAGAAACCTGCCAAAGCATTTCCTTGGCACTCAGCTAGTTTTTGTGGCATTTGCTATTCAGATAGCACTTACATGTTATATGAAACCAGTCAGTTTCTTATTAAAGTTCCAAAAATTCTTACCTACTTCAATGGTATGATTAGATTTCTAAGAATTTCACATATCATCTGGGATACATATTAATAACACATCCATATGACTGTAACTCAAAGAAGATTTAGTAGTTTTTATGTGATAATGCTACCCCTATAACAGCATATTAAGACCAACTATTAATATTTATGTTGCATGAAGAGAGATGTGAATCTATGAAAATTTCTGTGACTGTTCCTAGAAATCTCA
This sequence comes from Apodemus sylvaticus, assembly GCF_947179515.1. Classification (NCBI taxonomy): domain Eukaryota; kingdom Metazoa; phylum Chordata; class Mammalia; order Rodentia; family Muridae; genus Apodemus; species Apodemus sylvaticus. The sequence continues at coordinate 26,871,030 of NC_067489.1, forward strand.
GTTCATTTAAGATGAAGTAAAAGACTTTGCCAGTGTGGTGATAGATATGAGAGTTCCAGCACTTAGGAGGCAGAAGCAAGAAGAACATGGGTGTGAGAAGCTACTCTGAGCTAGAGAGTGAAGGTGTACCTTGAATAAAAAAAGGGTTCATCTTTAATTTTATTTAAAAAAAGCTTATCAAAAATTTTTCAAAGTTTTAAAATATTTGATGGAATTGAGACCATATGCCATTTGAGTTCCTCAAGAAGGTCTTTTGGGAGTGATGGGGCACGTTATTCTGCCATTTTCTCACAGTGCTGGCTCCTGAATAAATTTTACTTTTATATATCTTATTTTCTCAATATCATTGGCTTCCAAGAGGTGATTGGAACCATTTGGGTCTATGAACCAAGGGAAGTATAGAAAGTTATAAAGTTGCCACTCAGTGGGAAAATGCTAACACCCAGAGAAAAAGAATACATATCACAGGGATTCATCTTGCTGTTACACAGTCTTCATTTCCTAGGGCAGTTACCTTCATAAACAGGGAAGAAAAACCAAAGAATCCTCATTAAGAACAGGTGAACACTAATAAATTTGGTGTTTTAACAGAAGAGTACAAATGCTAGATTTGCTGCAACATAGTTTTGATATTAGAGATCAATTTTTAGAAAATCACATATAAATATTTTATATTTAATCTTTAACCAGCCTGATCTCATGTAATGTTTCCTTTACAAGTTTCTTTTTGTACAAGTTTAAATCAATTTTCATATCTCTCATGTGATATGTGTGATACTTTGCTTCATTTTCATTCAGAATAAACAGCCATTTAACTTCACTACAAAAATGTTCTTTATAATTTCCCTTGGAAATATAACATCCATAATTTGTAGCTTCACTTACTATGAACAGGTCTTGCATATGGAGTTGTTACTACTTTATTTCAAGTTTTAATTAATACATATTAATTAAAGTTTAGCTTTTCGAAGCTGATTTCTAGTGAAAACTCAAGAGATAAGCAATTCTGAGCTGTACGCTATATACCATGATCTCATGAATATACATTTCTTAATTTCTGGAAACATATGCTTGCTTGGAGTACAGGGTTTTTGTGTGTGTGTGTGTTTACTAACAGAGTAAATTATATTTAGCTTCTCCACACCATATTAAAAGGAAATGCTGGGGTTTGTATATTATGAACTTATGTTCAGCGATTAGTGCTTCTCTAATGTTACTTAGAATTTGTTCAGAAACTCCATGATTATCTGTTGCTTTGTTGAACATAACTGTAGATATCAAAACAGTGACAGATTTGTAAGAACTATGATGCATCCATGAACAAACTTTTGTGTCATTTACATTCTTCCAATTTACTCATTCATAACAATTATGCTTGGATTACCCCACCCTAAAACATGGCGCCTTCATTACTGCCAAAGGCACATGAAAACACTATACAGTGCAGAGCCAAGCTTTTAGAATTCTCCTCCATCTGCATAATCATAGAGCCAGCAGAAAGAAATCAGCATTATCATTAATATCAGATGAGAACCTGGAGTCAACTATACCCAGAGAGAGCTGCTCACAAACCATCTTGTGTTCCTGGAAAGGAAGGCCCATTTATCTTTCCTCCAAATCCTTCATATTGAGGTATCTCATTTAAGCCCTTGGACATTTCTCCATTTCCCTATTCTATATAATATATAGAATAATTAGTAAAGACCCATATCCTTTTTTGTATTGATCTAATTATTGATTGATTTTTCACTAAGGTGTTCCTTGTAATCTCTTCTCTTTGATTTAAAAGTTTCTGTACATTCATATACATAAAAATAAAAGTGGCCCCAGACCCTCTGATGTTCCAGAACTAGTTGTGATGCCTCTGTCCACCTCACCCAATACAGTGTTTGCATAGAGATTTATTTTAACCCCATCAAGGACAATTGATTTGTCATACTTTCAACAAATATCTTCTTATTTTATCCTAAAGCTGTACTTCCAGAGGTAAAGCAGAGTGGAGAAGACATAATAGAAAATTTAAAACCGAAGGGGACAGGACTCTCTTGTAAGGACTACATTACATTACAAATGTGTAAGTTAGAAGCCCTGATGTGACAATGGTCAGATCTAAGGCTTGTCAAGTGAGTTTGCCTTTGCCTTCTTCTCTGTGCACACACATGTCTAGTGACATAGGTTGGAGGGCATGGACACAATATTATAAATAGAGATATTATTAATAAACATAAATTAACTTTACAGAAAGTACCCAAATAAGTAGTCATCTTGTCACTCCCAACTTATTCCTTTTAAAGAAGATTGTTGAGACTGGAGTGGAACCTGCCGATGAACAGGGTGGGAAGAGCCCTTTTTAGGAGGTAATTCTTTTTTTTTCAATTGCACTGTGCCTTAGTTTTTGACCATGGTAAAAAGACAGCTAAAGTAAGAGACCCCATTGGTAAGAGAACTGAAATTATATAAGCATCTACTTCCTCATATTCAAGACAGAGAAATAATGAGCAAAAACATTATCAGTTTGTTTTAGGTCAAAGAGGACTAGAGAAATACAGTCTGAATTGTCAGTCAATGTAAGGCATATTCTTTTAACAATTAGTTTGCTAAACTTTTTAGGGTTTTAGGAATATATACAAGCCACTTAAATATACTCTATTGCTTAGGGAACATTTATGATCATTCTTTTCCTCTCCACAACCATGGAGAGAAATGTTTGTTATGCTTGTTATAGAAGCACATACACACACACACACACACACACACACACACACACACACACACACACACACATTCACACACACACACACACAGTCAAATATACATTTTCCCCCTAAAGTGCCTATAGATGAGCAGTTTTGTTGAGGCTAGTTATTGCCTACTGTCACTAAAGTTCTTCTAAACCAATTTTACTAATGTTCAACTATTTCTGTAGAAACTTATAGTTTGTGAAATGGAAGAGTTCTAGATTACTTGGCTTTCTGTAAATTTACCTACCTATTATCTGTACAACATATGGATCTTGTTCATAAGGATGAGCCAAATACTCTGAGGAAAGTGTGAGTGATTATGAGCACAAAGGAGAGACTTGGGCTGTCCCAAACAGCTTGCATAAACTCTGATATCCAGATAACCAAACAGAGCCATAATTCAATAAATATACACATTACATTGATGGAAATCGTGAATAGATTGGTTATGCCAAAGTGAGCAATTATACATGTTTTAAATGTAATATGCTTAGTTTTGAGATTGGTGAAAGAAAGCTGTCTATTAAGCTAACTTACTGTAAAAGTTTTCCATGAAATTCAGAAGAATGTAGGGGAACATGTAAAAGTGGGTCGGTTCCTGTGTAGTTAAAGGACACAATTAAAGATAGCCCAGGGTAACCTTGAGTGGCAATTTGCAACATTCCAACTCTCTACTATTTTAAAGTTCTAATTATTCAACTATTCTAAGAAATTAATTCATATATGGTTCTTCCACAGAACTTCAGTTTTGGAGATTGGTTCTAATACTTTGATTCAATCAGGAATCTGTGTGTCCAAATACTAAATGTCCTTATCCACAGTTAGTTTTTGATAGATCAATAAAGATGCCAACAGCCAATGGTTGGGCACAGGAGGGGATGCTTAGGGTTGCTCAGGCTAGGATGAAGAGAGGAATGGGAGAATTACCATGGCTTGGGGTAGAAGGATACTATGCATGCGTGGCAGGAGATAAAGCCAACCAGCTCTGTGAGATTTCAGGCCCTGATTGGGCCTGCTATAGCAGGGAAGGTTTAGGAGTGCTCAGTCTTTGAGGTAGCCAAGGCATTTTAAAAATAATCTAAAGTGTGTGTTGTCTTTCATTCATAGATCCAAAGATAGCTCCTGGAGTAGTATGCATGTGAGACCCAGACCCACCAGGAATACAAAGTAGAGAAGCAAAGCCTCCTGCTACACTTCAGTTCTCTTTACCAAAATCAGTCCAGTTTCTCATGATGCAGATGGGACACCCATGGTCTGTAATTGGGTCCAACCTACTTAATTATTGGATCTAGTTGAAACCTCAACCTATCCCAGTTAAAAAAATTTCTCAGTAAAATATTAAAGCTCTCATATCTAAATTGAATTTGACTTGCCCAGGTTCTTTTGAGAGACTGTGAACACAGTTGGGTGAGCATTCTACTGTAGATTATCACTTGGGGTTCACTGGCCTTCTGCCTTTTAGCCTATCTCTAATGCCAATCTGTTCCTGCTACAAATTTTAAACAATGCTGTTTGTGTCTGGAAGCCTGAAGTAAGGGACCATGAGTCTTGGGAGCTCTGCTCATACCAGAAGCCAGTTTTAGTTATGGATACAGTGATATAAGTTCTATACAGAAAGAGCCTGGCGTTCCATAACTTGGCATTTTCTACATTTGAACATGGCCTGATTAGGTGGCCACCTATGAGTGGCAGGCACTACCTCCTGTGATCAATTGTGATTTAGCTGTCTGTGACAAATATGTTCTCCTGGGTTAGGCCTTCATCTGCTAAACAAGCTAGACAACAGTTGTGGTAAAGGATTCAAACACAAAAGCATTCTTAGGACAATCTTCCAATTCTAGCCATTCAAAGTTGGGCTCTGTTACATGTTCTTTGTTAGGTTGGAATCATGCTTGGACAAAGAGGACATTATGTCTTCTGCCACAAAAAGCTTAAAGATGATGATGCCTTCAAGGAAATACAGATTACACACAGTCATTGTGAAGAAGAAGTGGGTTTAAAGAGACAAGAGTTTCTTTTGAAAGCTGACATGTATGGCTATAGATGCTACTTGAATGATTGGTATGTGACCTTGATATCTAAAAGGTATAAATATATTCAGTTGATTAATTAATTTAGGGGACTGGGTTTCTTTTGATCTGTTTATCTTAGTTATTGTTTCCTAGGAATTTGCCTTAGCCAGTACATAAGGAAAAAGAAAATGACCCAGGATCAAGGCTTCATAGAGAGAAAACACACAAAGCTCGAAAGAATCCTTCTTCAAAATAGAACAGTACTAGGATGTAGCTCAATAGCAGACACTTACCAGCTTAAAAGAGGTCCTGGGATTGATTCTACTGCCTGCAGTATGTGAGTAAATAAATAATCCAAGCAGAACAAGAACTACAGGTGCAAGTATGAATGTCTATTTACTTGAGAAGAAAATAGCACCACAAGCTTCAAATCAGAAGAGTCAGCAGACAAACACCATACGCCAGGGTGTTGTTGTTGTTGTTGTTTGTTTGTTTGTTTGATCCTTTGTGTAAGCTTAAAAAGACTCTATATATCAACATTGCTGAGTGGACATTTTACTAGGACTCCTGGAAAGGTTACTTCTGATTTCTCTGGAGCTTTCCTGAAAATTAAAAAATTAAAAATAAATGTGATAATGCCTTTTTAGATGTTTCGAGATTTAGATGGCTATAGTCACATGATACAGAGGCAATGTACGATTTGGAACTTGACTGAAGCAAAGGAACATTTCTAAGGAGTTTTGCCTTTTTTCTTTTCTTTTTTTTTTAACCTAGTATATTTAGGTTTCCTCTGCAGAGAGAGAAAGGGGGACGTGGAGACAGGGAGTCAGGGGGGTAGAGGAGGGGGAAGGAAGAGGAGGGAGGGGGAGGGAGAGGGAGACAGAGACAGAGACAGAGTCAGAGAAAGAGAAACAGAGAAAATACGTGTGTTTAAGTGCATCCTCTTCCCGATTGTCAACTTTTATAAGAGGATGTCAGCTGAAGCTTATCTCAGCTTGCTTTGAAGAGATAAGGCTGCACACTCAGCTGCTCTTCTGCATTTTTCAGAGAGCTCCTGCCTTTAAACTCACTGCCCTTGGCCCTTATCCAGAGCTTGGCTAGTGGACAGCATTTACTACTCACGCTGAAGAACTTGTGCTCAAGCCATTCATTTGGGTACAAGTGTCATTTTGGTACTATGACTAGTTCCCAGACATGATAACCATAATTAAGTTGGCTGAATATAGGGTCATTATTTATCAATTCATTTGTGGTCATTCACATTAGTAAATCACTCTCGATTTTTAGACTTTAGTTCTCTCAAACTAGAACCTTTTCTGTAAATATTTGTTCATATTTCCATCACAATATGGCCACAACCCCCATAGCATCTTTAAGTACTTCCACTTTCTCATGGAGACAGATTAATCTTCAAAATGTGTAAACTAGAACATGCTCTCATTTATAGAAACCTTCAATATTATATGAAATCAAACCAAACCCAGATTTTGAAAATGCAATACTCTGGTACAACAACTTTGTGCAGACTTCACTGCATCCTTCTGTCTTGACTGGCATGCTACCACGTCTTAACCTTGTGTGGTTACTTCTCAAGACATAACTATGTTGTATTTGTTGTGATCTTCCTTTGTGTGTATCAGTTCTTTATGTCTTTTTAGTAGAATGCTGGTTTGTGTGGCTCTTTACAAGTAAAAATTCTTATCTGATTGAACACATCAGTATTGGCCAAAGATTATTGTCAAATGACCCAGAATCAAGTAAGTTCTTCTCCAGAAGGATGAACACTTGAGATCCAGAAAGATGTACAATTGAGAGGCTTTGGGAAGGTATTCAAAAGTTGAGCATCATTAAGATCAGTTATCAAATGTCAATTCCCCCATTATTCACAAGTGAGGTGACCTTTAAAATATAACCTTGAAGCCTCAGTTTGACAGTCTGAAAAATAGGTGGCACATTTGTCTGTCAAGAACATTTTAAGGATTTAAGTCAGTTCCGGAGACTTGAGATGAGTTTGATGGGTCCACATAGCTGAGCTATCACTGCACCCTTCTTGATTTGCCTTGCTGGTAGGACTGTGGGTTTCACAAGAAAGGTCTATCACCTCCTATCTGCTGGAGTCCATACCCTGGAGAGGGGTACAACTTACAAAACTCTGTTGTCCACAACCGAAGCAGGATTTCCTTCTTTAATATTCCCTCAATCCCTCAAAGGAGCTTCGACACTTGTCAGTATATCTGGAAGACAACAGTATGTTTTCAGGTTATGAATGGAACCCCAGCAGGCAAAACCAGGCAAATGTAGCAAGGACAAGGATTTAAAGGTCTGAAAGTTTTGTTCCAGCCCACTTGAGGTGCACCTTATTTATTTCTTCAGCATTTTCCAAAGGGACATTCCCTTTCTGGGTTCTTAAAAGCCCCATGCTCTTGCAGCTGGTGGTTCCAGGTGCCTGGTCAGCTGAGGATTTGGAGAGAGGGATTAGGAATTGAGAGCCTAGATGTTGTTTATCATTCCTTAAAGTTCAGTGACTAGGCTCCCTTCTACTTTGATCAATTTAGGTAATCTACCCCCAAATCAATAAAGAACCAATTCTTTGAGGGCAGCTTTGCATGCTAAAAGGAATATTATCAAGCATAGATTTTTATGCATACATAAACTCATTTTATATGAGTGTATGAGTAAACATATTTACATCAATTCACCTGGGGCATGTAAACATAGGAAAAAGTGTAATTTCCCTATATGGTATCCAGTTCAAGAGGTGAAGTATTTCTAAATCTCCCTAATGCTTAGGGACTATGTAAAAGGCACAAAAATGAAATAGTACAATAACTTCCTGGTTCTTTCTTTCTCTAACTCTAGTAATTGACTTTTACAAACACATCTGTAGAACAGGCTTCCAAGAGCAAGTAAGCATAGCCTTGTGTCCCAGGTATAAAACTCTGAGCAGTTTCTCATTAACGTCACACAGCCTGAGGTCCAGCAATCAGAGCTCTTTATCCTTCCTGCCTACCTATACTCTTACTCTTTTCTCATTCCTCAGTCCTGCCTGCCCCAATATACAAAGACACACTTTCGCATGTGTATAACCAAGCACAGTCAACTTCCCTTCCGTGTGTGCTTAAGGCCCTCACATTTCTGAGTTTTCATGTAATAAAAAAAAGTTATGAAGAAAAAGGAGGGGAAAGTTCAGCCTGGTATGGCATGTCCAGGTTTTCTCTTAAACTCAATGAATTATCTTATGCTTAGGAGAAAGTAGTCAGTCAGCTTTGTGATGTGCCTTGGCCTGAAATGCTGTTTCTCCTAAGAAGGCTGATGCTTAAAATTTCTGTTTATTTGAGCAGTTAGGTATTCAGAACATATCCTTTCATTACATTAATGCTTAACTATGACCTCCAAACACCACATCAAAGATGTCCTTGTAAAAAGTTTTGCTGGTTTAGTTCCATTATTCTTTCCCATTTAAAGCCTAAGTATCAAAAATTCACACCTTTCCCCACACAAATGCAAGGATCTTCCTGATATAGACTCTTATCCCCCAAGGTGCATCACAGTCAACTTATGCACACCAGGATTGTCAAAACTGAATAGGTAGATCCCAAGAAAGCACAAAGCCTTTCCTTTATTCCTAACCCTAGATATAAAATAAGACTCCATGTAGCTCAGCTGATTGGAAACCTGTCTCAGCAAAAAGATATGTTTTTGTCACTTTCTCAACCAGATAAGACTGGTATCAAGGTTGCAAGGGAAGCCAGTGCAGTTTTTCATTTTAAACAACTGCTCATATCAGTGAAGTCTTGGTTAAACAAATTCCCAGTGAAGCAAAAGATAAGACCAATCTATTAGTATATTAAGTGGAAAATTTGTTGCAGTGTTATGTGCACTATTGGGAAACAAAGAGAAAGGCGAAAACATCTGGGTGTGATCTGATAATTAGCCATTAGCCAGTGCAATTAATAAATTCTCCAGACAATTACCTTGATGCAAATAATTGCTCAGGCCCAGAATTATGCCATTGGTTGATGACAAGGAGATCTCAGACACAATCTCTTCCAGAGTTACGTATGTTGGCCTGTGCAGAACAGTAACTTGCACATCTTACTCATATGCAGGGTGTGGCACTGCTGGAGTTTGGCTCTCCAGATTGCCCTTAAGGTATAGAAAGAGGCAAAGCAACAAAAAGTTGGTGGAAAATGAAATGATTTATTGTGCTTTCCCAGTGATAGCTTAAATTATAACAGTATTCCCCTTAAATAAATCTCATATTACAGTTTAGTTATCAAATACAATAATTTAAATCCAAATAAAACCAAATTAAGTTAAAAAAAATTAGCTTAACAATTAGCCAAACTGAATCTGAATTTTACTCTCTACCTATTTGGTCTGCACACTAGAATAATCCACAGAAAACAAAAGGGTTAGTGATCTCTAAAGTTGCCAATGGCTTAGAAATTGTATATCTAAAGTACAGATTCACCTTGGCCTTCATCTCCAGGTCTGTAAAGGTGTTTCATTAATAAAGCAGGGAACACACCTCTTTGTAAGGCCTCCTGACAGCCTGCCAAAGGACAGCATTCCCCAGAAAAACAATTTAGAAGCAGAGTCTTGGGTCTTAACGTTAATATCTTTGACCCTTACCCAGAGTTGGTCTTACAGACACTGTTTTTGTTTTTCATACCCTGCAGAACAAGCACAGCAGTCATTATGATCATAATTTTGATACAATGAAAACATAGATCTGACTGTAGTATTTTAGTTGAAAAATTGATGGAATCCCACTGATTTCCAAATGAGGTCTCTTATGTCCATCTAAGCAAGTCCAATTAGAAGATCCTGAGAGTCACTGCTGGATGAGTAGTGTGTTGCAGTCATGAGGCATGTGCAACTGGGACCTTGTGTCCTCACACTTCTGGTCCCCACATTCAAGGTGACTTCAGTACAGACTGTCTTTATCATTTTACTTTCTCTTTTGTGGCTCAAATTCACTGGGATCTCACATAATGGCCTTATGTTAACAAACTAATACTTTATAGAAACATTTATTCTTGTTTTATACCCCATAGTTTTGGACATGATGTCTGTTTAACCAGAGTCATCAGAATGTATCTAAAATGGTGCCTACATTCATTTTCTTTATAGAAAAGATGATGGGGC